>NW_019392647.1:1786928-2078579 GCF_000648675.2 Cimex lectularius | reverse complement strand
GTAGATCCTCCGAAAAGACTTCATGTTTCCAGCAGGTCGATAATCTAGTTCATCGTTATATATTTATATATATTTCCAAATTCTTAATTTATTGAACCATTGAACTGTATTGAAAAAAAATCATCCCAAGGTGTAATGCTTATAACAACTTTCAAATTGGAGCGCGAGTGCACCAGAATTCGCTTGTTGCGCGGCGGCTCCGGAGACGAGGAACGCGTGGCGTCCTTTAAAGGTTGCTTCTCGCCTTTGCGATTTTGCGCTCTCGACTTTTTCCCCGGGGACGACAAAATATATACATTTCTGGATTCAACGGCCTTTTTTCCGGACAGAGGAGATCTTTCTGCACATCGGACTGGGCAACCGGCTTCGATTGAGTTCGACAGCTATTTACCTTCGATTTTTATCGAGCTGCACTGGCAAGGTAATCACTTGTCCCAAGAGCATTTTATTTTTATTATTTTATTTCTGTCAATTTATTTTCTTTATTATTGCTGGCTCAATGTTATTAATTTTAATTGAAGAAAAAGTATTGGTTTAGTATTTTTAATTTTTAAAAAAGGTTTTAATCGGTATTATTAATTTTAAATATAGAAAAAGGTATTTATTTTGTATTATTTATTTTTAATACAAAAAAAGGAATTTATTCTGTATTTTTCATTTTTTATTTCAAAAAAATAGAAAAAAGGTGTTTATTTGTATTTTTTTTTTTTTTTGCTGTGGTTCATTTTTTATTTTTCTCACAAGGTCTAAAACAACTGTCCTGATCCCTCCAATCTATCATATGCTGTGGATCATGACGAGAATAAAAAACTAATAGGAGTATGAAACCCCGATTGTTTTGAATCTCAATTCTCAGCTAATTTGGCGAGATTAGAAAGGCTTAAGTTAACGATAAATATTTGTTTGTCGGCGACCGCCACTTCTCGGTAATTTATTTATCGTATTAATTATCGAACAGCTGAGTGCGCAAGGTGAAGAACTCATTTATCGAAATGGGATGCAAAGGACAGTTTTCCGGGAATGGCTTTAATCACCGGCGGCCGAACTAATCACAGAAATCTTGAAGACATTTGCATTTGTACGGGCCATTTTGTGCATCCGATAATTTGCAATGTAGATGCAAATCCCTGTGTGGGACTGTTTCAGAATATTGATTCGGGACGAGGGCTTAAATGCACCGACGAACGGCTTAACATAAGAAGTGAAATTAGTTCAATAAGGAGACTCGAAGGACTTCCTTTTTTACACAATTAACTGGCTCGGATCGCGTAGGTTCATCAACTTCATGGCTAGGACTTTGACATCTTTTGGGAGGGAGACTTTCATCGTTTCATTATTAAATGTATGAAGATTCACAAATTATTCAAATAACTTTAGAAATATCATAATTCCTTTAAAAAAATGAAATATAAATCATCTCATAATAAGAACACAAATAAAGATCTGAAACCTGTTCGTAATCCTGGCAGAAACTCAGGTAGTTGAACTGCAACCTGGTTCGGTTTTATTTGTGGCTGTTTGGTTTGACTATTATAATGGTTTAAAGTCTTATTTTTTGAAGCCAACGAAGATAAAGTCCTAAATTATGTGCCCCATAAAACATATTGTCAAACGCCCACGTGCAAAGTATACCTAATAAAAGATAAATAGATCGACAATCGTCGTCACACTATTATCAAGCTGTTATTATTTATTAAAAAACTAAAAATCAAAGATATTGCCAATTTTGAATAAAACAGCTGTGTTCCTTCGTAAATCTTTAGGAGAATCCATTCAACAGGCTTTTACAATTTTATTAATGCTTTTCAAAGTTCACAATTTATAACGACCTACAATATTAAAACTTGTGGTTTCAAGCACAATAGAATAAACAATTGATCATATATCAAAAATATAACCTAAATACCGTTTTGCATACAGCACATCTAACGAAAATTTATCATAATCAAGCCAGTCATAATATCTATTAAAATAAATCCACAAGAAATTCAGATAATTAAAAATTAATGTCAAACTGTATACCAATTATGATATTATGTGTAGAAAATAACTAACATAATCAATGTCAAAATAACTGGTAGAAACGTACTTATGTATGAGAAAGGTTGCTGGATGTGCACACGTATTTGAAAAGTGGCATTCCTTGGCTCCTTATAGAGAGCGAGAAAGGATGAAAGAAATTCGATATGATAATTTCTGTCAATAGTCTGGATTCCTTGTTTCCATTTTTGTACGAAATGATACTGTTATTATATATTCTTGTTTATACTATTGTTTTATGTGTGTAGGTAGTTTATAATGAGAGTGAATGTATTTATTAAAGTGAATATGGAGTGGAGGAGAGGTTGGTATTGCCATTGAGAGAGGAAGAGAAATTCAATCATCAGCGACAAGAAATATTGTGAAAATGATACAGTTAAGAAGATATATAGAAATGAAGAATTAACAAGTTGGCTATTGATCGATAAAAATTATTGCTGATGGATAAAAAAAGATAAATAATTTGAATAGGAAGAGAGAGTGAGTGAGAGAAAGTGAGAGAGAGAGAAAGAGTGACAGACAGACAGAGAAAGAGTGTGGGTGAGATAAAGTGGGAGTGAAATGGAGATAAAAACAGTCAATCGTCAGAAAACAGGAAATTTAGCAGTAAGAAAGAATAAACCATGAAAACAGTTACAGCTACGAAGATCTAGTTCCAGACGGACATAAACTAATTAACAACTGTTTATCTAGTTAAAGGGTAAAAGTAGACCCGTTCCGTCACTCATGGCTCCAAGAGACGACATGAACAGGATGTTCGAATTTAACCAAAAATTCCGTATAAATCTAGGTACCAAAAAGAATGGGAAAGAAAGGGAAATAACTCCTTTAAAAATGGCACCATCGTCTGGTACACAGATGGATCAAGAACACAAGAAGGTACGCGGGCAGGAGTATTTAACCTGGAACCAAATACTCAGAACCCATGGGAAAACACACCAGTATATTCCAAGCTGAGATTCATGCAATTGAATGAAGTACCCAATTCAATCTAAGTAAAGGGTAAAAAAACAAGAATATAGCTATCATGTCAGATAGCCAAGCAGCCATCAAAGCACTAGCTCAAGTATTATTAGCTCAAGGATGGTGCTGAACTGCAAAACCACGTTAAACATATTAGGTATGCAGAATAAAGTCAGCCTCTGCTGGGTCCCAGGACACATGGGAGTAGAAGGCAACGAGAAAGCGGACACCCTTGCAAGAAAAGGGGCTGCTACAGCGCTGATAAGACCTGAACCCTTCTCTGGCATAGGAATCAACATTATAAACGAATATCACCGACAGAAGGACAAAAAGAAAATGAAGGAACAATGGAATTCACTCATTGGACATAGACAATCCAAAAATCATCTAACCAATTTTGGTAGGAAAGAAATCACAGAATGTATCAAAGGAAGCAGTGACAGACTGCGAATCCTAACGTGACTCCTAACAGGACACAGCAGATTAAATGGACGTTTAAACAAAATTGGAACAATCCAAGATGGCACATGTAGATTCTGCAAAGAGGCAGAAGAGACACCAACACATTTACTAACAAACTGCGGAGCTACACTAACACGCAGGAGGAAATGTTTTGGGATGTATAATGTGACCATAGAAGAGCATCAACCATTGAAACCAGGCCTTTTAATCAAGTTTCTTGATGAAATAGGACTCACCGATGTGTTTTAGGCAGAGAACGAGGGATACATTGCTCTTAAAGGGCGCAGTATACCACACCCTGAAAAAATTACATCTACATCTACATCTACAAAAGTAGACACGTTATAATATGTTTTGGAGAGATAGAGAGAGATAAAGAATTTGTGTGTGTGTGTGTGTGTGTGTGTGTGTGTTTTTGAGAGAGAGAGAGAGAGAGAGAGAGAGAGAGAGAGAGAGAGAGAGAGAGAGTGAGTGAGTGAGTGAGATAGATAGGCAGATTGTGATAGAGAAACAGAGTAAAAAATGATGAGAGTGTGGAAGAGAGAAAACCTGCGAACTACCTTGTTCATCATGCTGAAAATTAATATCCGTTTTAATGTCTATTGTAATATTTTTTTTTTTAGAATATGTATGGAAATAATATTTGACCTTTATTTAGAGACGGGATACGTGATCAATCAAAACACAAGTATGTTAGTACACTGAGTTGTGCCTTTACTTAGCGGTTTTTATAGGTTTTATTTTTATTTATTAAATTATTTATTTATCCCTGTAGCCGTTTGATAGTGTCTAGTCCTAGATGACTTGACGAGGTTTTCCTTCCAGTTGACTTTGCTGATACGTCCTTCGGTAAAAATAGGGTAATGTTTGTCTAATAAAAACAACAGATAAGTTTTCTTCGTGTTTGTTTTTTGTTTGTAAACTCACTGGACCAATGTCTCTTTACACATTAGGACATTCGTTCTCCCAGATTTTCTACATAAAAACCATCAATCAACACAATAAGAAAAACGCTCCCTTTTGGGACTAGGGAACGCGGGCGGAATGTTTTCACTCTGCCAATTTGGGCATTGACGGCTCTCGGTTGATAATGGATCGGTAAAAGGTTTCTGGCCAGTCTGAATGGGTTCAGTTTGAACAAAAGCCCACCCCGGTTCTCGTGGGAGATATATTTGAAATATCAGAGTATTCAGTCACGCGTTCCAGCCTCGCCGGCCGGCTTATTAGTCAGCCCGAAGGCTCCAAAATTGGTGGACTGTGTTGCAATGGAATCAAGTCAAAATAAAACAAATAAATACGAGCGTTGCATAAAAATGAAGACCCAATCAAAAATGAATAATATAAAACAAATAAACATATAAATAAAGATTAAACAAATTATAAAATTGGCTCTTAAAAGTATTGCAGAAAGGATATTACAATATATTATTAGGTGTTATAATTGATTTTTCTAAAAGGGTTGAAAAGGATAGAAAGGCATTTTCTGGGCTAATATTAACAAATTTAATACAACAGTCGCCAATAAGTCGGATTTGAAGTCAGTAGGAAGGCGAATTTCGTTTCAAGCCGTCCTCGATGTGGCATTCTCTTTGAAACAGTCATATCCTTTCATTAAACCAAAAGGGTGGGCGACCCTTTTCCAGGGCTAAGACGAGACATCAAGCAAATTGGTTTGTTCGCCCGGGGCGGGTCTGCACTTGATATGCTTATAAGACGAAGTCCTTGCCCATGACACGCCAACCCCTTTAAAATCATCCGGTGTTTAAATCTTGAAATCGTTTTGTAATAGACGACCTGATGAAATATCATCTGGGGTACTCCTGTAAAACACTATTGTATTTTAGCCTTTCATTATGAAAAGTGATAAATATTAAAGATCCATAGAGCCCCATCCTACAATTTGGATGGTAATTAAGTGACTCTGATGCTAAAAAAAATTAAGGGCACCTGCCGTAATATTTGTTGTTAAATTAGGTCAAAGTAGTTTTATGAAAAAAGAAGCATATTAAAGAATCTTACAATTATTTAAATTTTTTAGTAAAATGACATATTTATTTATCAGGTTAAGGATTCGGTGCACTTTGCTACTACTATGGTTCTTAATATATTTAGTTCTCTTCCTAGGTATTTTTTTTAACACTGTTACACTTTAGCTTTCCTTAAATCTTTCAATTGTGGGACCCATTCTCCTGGAAAGATAAATAAATAATAATGAACTATTAGAGCAATTGGGCTAGGTGGCTCCCTGGTGGATTACGCCATTGACCATTCCGATTCTATCACGATAATAAATAGGTATTTTTCCATCGCAGCTGTATAGCTGATAATTATAAAATTCAATTAAAATAGAAAAGGGACAGGTTGAATTTTTTACGTGCTTGCTAAAACCACGTCGCACCTGTGACAGGCCTGAATTCCACCCTTTCTTCCTAACGGTTCTGACATGTTAATAAGACGATGGGAAGGTGGTAGATAAAAAATGAGCCCGGTAATGAACAGATAAGGAGGAAAGTCGTTAAGGTTTAATTGGAAGAAAAGGAGGACCACACATCGGCAGACGTCCTGATGACACCGGATCTTGGAACACTTCCATGCCTCGCCGGCCGTTTAACCCCCTGGAACAACACTTCGGCCTTAAGGGGAATAACCCCGGATCACTTGTCAAAACCAGAACTTGGGAAACTTTCAAGCCGTATTCTCCACTCGGCCCCTCCACAAATAAAGTTTACTACCTAGATTATTATGGTTCCGAGCTTGATTCATGAGTACAAAGTGCCCGTAAATGGGTATTAGACGAGAAAATGGTGTTTTTCGAGTTGGATTTGTGAACTACTCGACGTCTCTGGTTCGTCGATCATCGTTGTTTTAATTGATCCCGATTTTCCTATCTCAAATTATAATTTTTAGCACCTAACAATAACATATAAATAGCTTTCATTACAAAAACATGATGAACAACATAGGAAATTTTCCAGGAACTTGTCAGACCACGGAAGATGAGACATCTGAGTATTTACATGAGTTGGTTTAGAGTTCTTGGGAGGCCACGAGGTCACTGTATTCTTATGCCACGATGAGGGTTCTTACGGTGGGACGTTGAAGAGTGGTCTTGTGCTAGTAGGTTTGTATGGAAGATTTAGAATGTAAAGAAAAGTCTTTGTGAACTGATTGGTTAGTGAGAAAAAATGAGGGTACGTCGGAGGATTGATTGAATGAATTGGATTATTTGACTGTTGGAAGATCTGGCCGAATCCCATAGCGCGACTCAGTAAGTCAAAATCGGTCTGATTTGTTTTTGTGTATTTCTTTTTTTGTATACTTACTGTGAATTTAGGTCAAAATAGGTGTCTGAGTTGTCCCATCGTAGGATGACTTCTTGTATTTTTAGTTTAGTGTGTTGGTTCCATGTACGTCTGCTCTACGCACCTAAGGCAGTGGAATTGATTAGATGGTGGGGGTAACGTGAGCCAATTTGTCTTATGTGCGGACAAGTGACGTTGGCTCTTTTATTGGTTTAATAAAATGAGCCACCGAGTGTCAGAGCCTAATCGTTTTTGGCTTGCTTCTGCTGCTAGGGTAAAGTCAGAGTGTAAGGAGAAAATGCGATGTCGTTCGGGAATGTGAAAAGAGTGGTAGGGTGTATAGTGTATTTCAGCGGTGTAAACTACTACGAGGATCGGCCTTAGGATATTCCTCTGAGGATGGGCTTGATACCCAAAAGGATTTGGTTGGATGGACAGGATCTTTTTGTTTATTTGCACTCGTGAGCAGGTTCATCTTATGAATGCGAACGTTATGTGACGGCTCTTTTCTTGATTTAACCGTATGCGCCACTGATTGCACCAGTATGTAATGAGGTGTAGGTGTTGCGCTGCTTCTGCTGCAAGGTTATGATTAGAGTGTGAGGATAGGATTGCTGAGCCTTCCCCAAATGTGATTGGGTGTCAGGGTGTATAGGAATGTGGTGTAAACTATGAATATGATTGTTCCTAAGATACTCCACTTCACCAAAGCGTAATGTCTAGGTGTTGGGTTGCTTCTGCTGTTGGAGAGGATTGCGGTGTCTTCCAGATTGTGTTTTGAGTAGTTGGGTGTATAGGTATTTGATCGGTGTAGATTGGTCCTAAGATACACCCTTGCAGAACGCCAGGGTTGTTGGGCTTATTGTCTATATGTAATTGAAAATTCTTACCTTAAAAAAACAATGCATGATGTCTAAAATATAAAATTGAGGTTATTTCAACTATCAAACATTTGAGTTTTGTGGACAGACCACAATTTTTGCATAATACCAAGCTATTTACTAGCTATAGCGCCGAATAGTATTTATTATTTGCATATTTAGTTTATGCCATTCTTTGCTTAATTAATTTACTATTTATTTTAGAAAATGGAAACTGCTTTATTTTTATTTTGCACACAAAAGCTAGATACTTCCTTGTGAAAATTAAAAACCAAACTGTTATAAATTTTGTTCAGCCTTTTTTTCTAGATATGCTATGGAATAGCATAAGACATAACACTCTGGCAAACTTAGTAAAGACAGTAAATATAAATTAATCGAAGCGAAAATTAATCCAAGTACAGATAAATAATAAACCTTCAGGGAGGTAAGAACAAGACTAGAAGGGTAGGCGGACTTGAAGAAATTTATCGTCTGTTCTTCAAGTAGATGAAGTCATGTCCAAAAGCTGCGTTCTGCTTTTCGAGCTTGTTTTCTTCTTTTTCTCTCCACAACATGAGAAAGTTGATCAAGAGCGGCCGAGTCTAACATGACCCCTGAGGTATTTATTATTGTTGAGATGGTTAGGGAGGTCAGCGAAACATCTGGCAGGATTATTCCAGAACAGCGAGCTTGAATAGTGAAACGTTCCGTTGTTAAATGATCCACGTTAATATTCTCAAATATAAATGCAATATTGATGGTTTTTGAAGAATTTAGGATTTTGGCCGGATATTGCCACCGAACGGCGATTGTAAATCAAAAATAATCTTCACAATTTGGCGTTTTTACTGGCGATTTCCAGGGGTTGGAAAGAGGTGAGAAGTTGGAAATTGTCGACATGTATCTAAAATTACAGCTCTGAAAGGATAACATATTAGAGTGGCCGGGGGGCGAGGTAGATTCCATCCTCCGATGAGATGATAACCCTTGCACTCGTGTTAGCACAGCGTTGATAAATGCCCGCCGAGGAATTAATGGCCTCTAGGACCGTCCTCCGTTTAACCCATGACCCGCGGTTTTCCTAAACACAAATATAATGTTTTGAAATTTACCATCTACGCTGTTGCTACCAAACTTGGCATAATTAATCGGAACAATGTTCCTCCCGCTTTACATGAAAAGTGAACTGACAAACTAGAAAGGTAGGGAATAATACGTAAAAATAAATTATTGTATTCAAACCAAAACAGCATAGCATTAATATAATTTCAACCGTTATGCTTGTAGTATGATGATATTGTGCTGATGTGTACTGTTTTTTTGCAGGAGTATAATGCCAAAAGTCTTCTTAATTAGAAAATAGATAGAAAGCCTTTAGCTAAACATATTTATGAATATCTTCATAATTAAAACTACTTCTAACGGCAATACAAAAGTGTATGCATAAATAATAATTCTTAAAAAAGATAATGGGCACGGGCGGCCAAATATAATTAAATTTCTCCGTTTATCCTGAAATACTGTAGTGTAAATAATTAATCACTATTTTTTCCATTATGACCCAGCGGTGACATTGCTAGTCGCAGTCCATCTGGTCGCGAAGCCACTGTCGCTTCAACCTCGTTGGGAGATTATTGAGGATAGTTCAGTATGTCAGGTTTACTAACTACAATTTTTCGGAAGATTTTGTATTAGGAAATCTGGATGGGATGAGAGTTGGAATGTTTGGTTGAACCCATTGTCTCGTATATCAGTCGTTTGTTGTGAAGCACCGTTTTGATCGTTTGTTTAGGAGTCGTGAAAGTGTTTTATATAGTCTAGTCAGTTCCTGCTTTTTAGTGTTGCATGGGCATTCCAAGGTAGTCTTTTGACGATATACAACGGAAATGGTTAACTATAAGAAGGGATATGTGATGTAGGTATAGTGGTGGCATTATTCCACGTCGAAGGGTATGGTCATAAGGATACTAAGAAGCGAGGTTTGTGCTCCCCAGGCACTGTAGCCTTCTGTCTCATTGTACCTTCTTAGTTCCTTAGTGCAGTGCAATAGACTCAATCCTTCTCCTTATATCAGGTCATTGATTGTCGCTGGTATAATTTGATTCCCTAATTTTTTCGTTAGGTTAAATCTCCATTGAGCTGTTGCTTCGCATTCGAAGATGATATCGGTGGCTGTTTCCTCCTCCTCATTACATATCTGCAGATGGGATCATCATTGTATATGCCCATGTTGTGTAGATGTTTTCTCAGATGCCAGTGACCGGTTAGTAGTCCTACCACTCCTCTCAGTTTAGCCCTTTCCAATTACAGCAGTGATTTTGCCAGTCTTGGTGAGGGTTGTTTCATCATCAGTTTATTGTATCTAGTGCCGCTAGAGTTTATCCACTTCTCCTTTTGTTTTGTTAGGATCCATTCTGCGATGGGAGGATTCTATATTTGTTTTTGTTATCCAAAGTAAAGTTTCGGGGCCTATGTTTGGTCTTGCAGATCCTTCTCTGGTCAGTCCGCCTGCTTTCTCATTACCCAAAATTTCTCCTGGTTTTGAAAATTTTGAATGTATTCACTGAATAATTTTCTTGTGATTCTTTCACATGCTAATGCTTTAATAGCTGCTTGGCCATCAGATCTTATGAGGACTTTTTTTTTGCCAGTGTAACATGTTTTAAGATTTTTAGGGTACAAGTATTGATGGCATGTATTTCTGCTTGAAAGACCGAAGTGTACTTCCATAATGACTTTGATTTCTCATGTTTTGAGCTTGTACAGTAAATGGCCGATCCGGTTCTCTAGTTGGTTTTGGAGCCACCTGTATACCGTATCATTCTATCTGATGCTCTGCAGGATGCTCTCCTTTATAGTACCTTGAAACTGCATAGAGCGTTTAAAAAATGTTTTTAGTAGTCATAGGGATCATATAGTCAATCCCCATTTTTAAGAATTTTTTTTTGTTTCTATCCAATTTGATTGTTTCTGGAACCTAAATGATCTTTTCTTACCCTCTCCTTGTATATAACTTGCACTTGAGTGACAGATAAGGAGGAAGAAGATAAGGTTAGGTACTTTTTGTTGAGCCCTGTTCCACCAGATAATTGATCTATATGTTATTCTTATACATCGGAGGGTAAAAGTTATGAGTTGGCTTTTATCCCTATTTATTTTTATCCGCCACATTTTGGGCCAAGGTTCTAGTTTGATTAGGTGAGCCGTAAAGAGCGATGTAAGGATCTTTATTCGGAGGATAGGATAGCAGTATCATCAGCCAAAATGTGAATGGATGTGTACGCAGGTAAACAGGATACGTTGAAGAAGGATACTACCCTGCGGGACTCCGGTTTTACTACTACTACTAGTAGGCAGAGAAAAATGTTACCTGGCTGACCTGACGTCAGGTATGATTAGAATATGAGGAAATAGGTGAACGGAAGGTTGCTCTTGAGCTTCCACATCAAATCCGGTAGACAGACCCTATCAAAGGAGCTAGCCATTTCTCCTTCTAAAGGATTTTTTTCCCAAATGTTATGAAATTTAAGCTTGTAAAATAAAATTACGAGAAAAAAGTAAATTTCAAGACAGAAAAAGCTATAGTTTTTAATATTGGCTCCCCAGAATTATCTGTAAGAAAAAAGCCACATTTCTTTTAACATTTGGGAAACAATCCTTTAGGAAGAGACATATTAAATAGGTACTGCAAAAGTAGTGACTATTATCTGCAGTAATGTACAGTATTTCAGGATAACCGAGGAATTATCACTGGGCCGAGACCTTTATCTTACGTAAGACGGATTATTTTCTTTATGTATTTTATGAGAATTAATTTTATTTAAGAAGATATTCATAAATATGTTTGACCTAAAGGTGTTCTATATGTTATTTAAAATAATAAAACTTGGCATTATACTCCTGCAATTTAGAAATTAAATCACATAGTAGAAATTAGTAAAATATTAACAGTCAGTACGTTGTCTAGATGCATGATATTCAACGGTTGAACCGATATTAATGATGTTTTTTTTGCACAGATCAATTTATTTTTACATATTACTCTCTTCGGTTCTCCATTTTTAATATCAAATTAACAATTTTTTGAGGGGGCGTCGGTGGCTTCAACGGCTTAGTCGCTGACACGGCGGTTATCACTGTAAGGTAAAGGTCCCGGGTTCGAATCCAGCATTCAAAACCGACATAATTACAATGTTTTTTCCAAAAACATCGGCACTCTGAAGGTTTATATGACCTCTACTGTTGCGAATCAGAAAAAAAAATCTTTAAAATATCATAAAACTTAGGAAATCACTTGAACATTCTTTACTTTACAAAAATGATCTTTGAAAGCCATATAAAAATTAACTACAATTAAATTGAAAAATCACAAAAAAAAAATTTTTGCCTTACTATTTAAGTATTGGCCACACTTACAAAAATTACATATAAAAGTAAATGATTCTTCTCTAAACTGGAAATGTTTTTGTTTTTTTAAATTTAAAATAATTGGGCATATTAAAAATTGTGGTGTTAAGAGCCCAGTTATTTTATATAAAAATATTTCAAAAGAAAGTAATTTGTTTTTTATGTAATTTTAATTTTAATTGAAAATTATTTTCTTATGGTCTTCTAAGAGCCTTTTTTTAAAACAAAAATTTTACTTTTTATTGTAATATTTCGTACCATTTTCTGGTGGGTTTTGATGTTTTAAAGAAAGGGATAATTTGAAAAACAGTTAATGTTAAATTAAAAGAAAAAGATCTAATTTCAAATGAAGAGATAATTTGAAATGAAAAAAGACTAATTTCGTATAAAAACGGTTAATTTGAAATCAAATCGTGCTAATTTGAAATTTGAAAAGGTAAATTAAAGGGCCAAAATAATAATAAGATCATATTTGTAAATTGTACCAACTTTAAGACTTTGAACAAGTAAGAACTGGTCACGGACGAGCAGAAGAGAGGAGAAAGCAGAACACTAAAACAAACAGTGCCGGAAATTGACTAGTGGCGACATGACTAAAGGGTTTAATTAGATTTCAATAATTCCCACCATTCCATTGGTATCAGGTTGTATTTATTGTTCGACTCGCATGTACGTCCAGTTGCCAGCTGGGATGACATCTGTCGTCTTGACGACCCGATTCCGGGCTGACTCTCTGTCACGACAGTGGGACATAATTTCACAAAACCGCCCGGACACAAGGGGCGTGTTACGGCTATTTTGGATTAAGGGCCATTCAAATTGCTGGCTCGTTACGCAGTGTAACGACTCGTTTGTCCTATTAGTTCGACGGAAGCGCTTAGCCGGTGTTTAACTCTTAGGAAAAACGTTGTAGTAAGGACAATTTGCCTTATGAAATTTACTATTATTTACACTGCGAGAACAGGCGGGCCCACTATTCCAAAATAGGGTTACACTAAAAGTTCGTTTTGTAAATCTGAGGTTTGATTATGTTGACTGAGAAGCAGTATTAGCTATAGATCAGTGTTTAACACGGTGTTTAAAATGCGATAAATTCTGATTGTAAAAACCAAAAAATCTCATTTTTAAATGTACCATGAAATAAGATTAAAGTTTAAGAACAAACATATTTCTTCTCCAAAACTCATCTTGGTAACTATGGATGAATAACAAGCTAAGGTCATTCCAAAGACTAGGTTATATGATGATGACGGGAGCTTTTCCCACTACACCAACCCTAGCTTTGGAAGTGATAACAAACACTACACCTCTACACATTGAGGTCAAGGTTAAAGCACTAACCAACTGCTATAGATTAATTAGTGAAGGCAGCTGGAACTATAAGGGAAATAATATAGGACACTCGAAAATTTTACATTTATTGAGTAAGGTCAACAACCAACTACTGGGTGTAAGCGATAAAAAGGTGAAAACACCTTTAGGGAAAAAGTACTTTCAGGTAGTTACTCCCTGTGACTATAACTATAGGTCTGAAGATGACCATCGTAGTCTAGATTGCTTCACCGATGGCTCACTCATTAAGGATAAGGGAAGTGGTGCTGGAATACACATACCTAAATTAGGGATCAGCATCTCCTATCCTCTTGGTAATAACACCTCGGTCTTTCAGGCAGAGGTCTGGGCCATTAATGTTTGCAGTAGAACACTGATGGATAACAAGATTAAGGGAAAAGATATTAAAATTTTTTCCGACAGTCAGGCCAGTCTAAAATCATTACAAAAAGAACTATCAACATCTAGACTGGTAGAGGAAACCGTTGAACTCATTAATAGGACTATCACCAGGTATGAGAATAGGGTAACCCTCATATGGATACCTGCTCATAAGGGGCACTATGGCAATGAGGAGGCGGACAGCCTGGCCAAGGAAGGATCAAATACTGCGTTTGTCGGACCACAACCGGTATTACCCCACTCTTTAAGCACTGCAAAAGAGAGTATAGGTAGCTGGGGCATGAAACAATTCCTTAAGGAATGGAATATGTCACCCGGATGCTGGCAATCGAAGGAGTTTCTGAAGGAAATCAAACCTAAAGAAACGAAATGGTTACTCTCTAACTCTAGGAGGGGAATAAGGAGGCTGATAGGTATCCTAACGGGCCATCGCCCCTTGAGAAGACACCTCTTCATAATGGGTACTCTACCAGACCGCTTCTGCGAAACAAAAGAAGAAACGGCTCGACACTACCTCGCAGAATGCGATAGGTATGCTAGGGAAAGATTTAATACTTTCGAAGGAGAGGACATAACCAAAACACTCCCCAGGATAAAATGGTCCACAATCCTGGGGTTTGTGAATAGGTCCAATAGGTTTATGCAGGACTCGTGAGCCGACCAGGTACCGGACCTTTTAGGGATGGGGTACGGGCCTACTCAGGCTTTTAACCCCTCGGGTCCTGGTCGCCCGCCCTGTGTAATATATATAACTATGGATGAAAGGAAGACCATACTTACCAGAGTTAACCCTGGAAAAGAAATAATATCTGTACCTCTCCCTGCTTATAACCCTGACGAACCGCATAAACTCAGTATTGTAATTGGCGAGAAGCGATTTGACAAACAAAATCAGTGAAGATAGGCAGACCTAAATGATTAAAACGACCAAAGACATCTGCACGCAGACCCCAATTGGATAAGCCCATAACTTTTGTTTTTCTACGAATTATTTTGGGCGGTATGGAAGGAACCAGCTGAATCTACACGTTTTTAAAATTGATCCAGGATTTCTTTAAAGCCGATTTGTCAACACGTCTTGTACAAAAAAATGGTAGGCGACCGCTTTTTTTGATCGAAGGGACAAGGAAGTTTCATCCCAGCGAGTATTTGCCGCCCAAGGGAAAGAAGAAAAGAAGCGAAGAGGTTCGGCAAACAGTCGTCCCCCTCAAAAAACGCCTCGTGTAATTCTGGTGGGCTGCAAAACGTCCTGTTTAAACATTTGTTACAAACATCTGTCCCCGGGCACAATGTAAATCCTTTTCACCGGCCGAGGATATATTTATAAGGGTCTGTTTGCATGAGATATCTCATCCGCTAGGAGTCTTCCCTAGTTTTGTTTGTTTTCTTCCGATGCCCTTCTTTCCTTCCAGGCCGAATCTGTTTCGACGTTTACGAGCTGGAATCCTTACCAGCTGATCAAACTCCAGGGGGAAAAAAGGATTCCTCTCCGACGAGGCCCCCCTCAAAAGGAAGGCCTACTGCCGTTTCTGCAGGGCTATTTACAGAAACGGGTTATTAACGATGTGAAATAAAGCGGAGTTTGCTTTTCGACGGGATATTCTCAAAGAAAAGAAATTGATAATTAAGGAGCCGCAAAGATTAATAGAATAAAGATAGCATCAAATTAAAAAAATGATTTATTTTGTCAAGCTTTGTTTTAATAGAAGAGTTGCCCGCCCCCATTTCCCTTTTCTCGTCCCAAAGCTTCTGTTTAATGAGATATATTTCTTTCCTCAATTTAATTTGAACCAGAAGAACAAAAAGACAAAAAAGAAAAAAAAACAGAAAACGATTTACAATGCTCGTTTACAAATATTTGATTTTTCATAAATAGGTGTTTCACGATTTTGTCTATTTACGTAAAACAACAAACCTAACTAAAATTGTCAAAAAATTCTCATTCTTACAATCTTTACGTATTATCATTTGCTCAGAAACTCTTGTTATCAATGCCTTCATTGTCTTTGTATATCTATGTTTCTATTGTGGTTCACTTTGTCATTTACCTACTTTCTCATTCTATGTTCTTTCACACCCATTAAATTATTATTTTTATCAAACTCTATATCCAACACCTCAGTCCGTCTCTCACTCGCTCGTCCTCTCTCATTCTCTCTGAGCCTCCTTACTATCTCTCACTCTCACTCTTTCCCTCTCTCTTCTTATACCTCCCTCCCTCCCTCTCTGGTTTTCTGTTTGTCTGTCTCGTTTTCTCTCTTTCTCTCTCCGTTTTTTTGCACCCTCTCTCTTTCACGCTCTCGCACTCTCTCACATTCTCTCTCTCCTCTCTCGTCTCTCTCTCACATTCTCTCTCCTCTCTCGTCTCTCTCTCTCTCTCTCTCTCTCTCTCTGTTTTTTGGTGTTCTCGTGCTCGAATTCTTATTAGAGACTTTTTAAGTTAATTACGTCACTAAAAGCTGAGAATAGAATCTTGAATATACGACATGTGAAAATTGGCAAAAAGAGGGAAAGTTCCATTGCTGGAACGTTGGGATGAGGAGAAGGTGTCCGAGGGGATAGAAATGACAATAGCTCAAGTGGTAGAGCAGCGGCGTATTGAGCCGAAGGTCGTGGGTTCGAATCTCGTTCGCAACTTTAATTTTTCATCTCTACCAAAAACCGTACACAAAATGAATAATTAATTGGAATTAATTTAAAGTTGTTAAAAATTAAATGTAAAGTCCGCGACATCCAACTTGTAGTAGCATGTTAAGTCCTCCTGTAAAAAAGTAATACTTTACCACTCCAATAAAATCATTAAGACTACAGAATACCAGAAAATCATCCATGTCAGCTGTGAATAGACAATGGTATAACTGATTTGCTTCAATGATATCCGTTTGTTATGTGAGAGTGTGACATTTCATAAATATGTCTAGTTATGAAACGAGGATGTTAATGTTCGAGAAACCTAAATTGAATCATTTTACTAGTGAAGCCCGATTAATATGTAAAGCCCAAGAAATATAAGTCAGAAAAATTATTACCTTATAGTGTTATAAAATCAATCACATTTTAAGCTCTATGTTTTTTTAATCAATACGAGACCAAAAATTAGTCAAACTCAAACAATTTTTGATATTTTGTACAACTAATAAGAAAACAGCTAATAATTATTCAGTCGAGTTTGAGCTGTCGTGACGGGTTTTCCACCGACGACAAGTATCGAGCAAATAGAAGTCCGGGACGGTTTAATTTATAAATATTCCATGAGACCTGAACAAATATGTAGATAATTAGTGGTGTGACTTGTAGATGAGGACGGGCCGGTCCAGTGTTGTCAGGGCATTTACTTAAGTCAACAGAGACCAGGTCGTCCACTCGATTTTCCATTAAGGCGTGTATTTAACCACAAGAGGAATTCCATGCGTGTTTGGAAAAGTGTACTCACGAGATGCCAGTGGAACTAACTGAATTTTGTTTCGGATGGACACGAAAACTTTATCCCTTAAGTGAAAGGACTTTTAAATGTGGCTTATTTCACATTGTCCGATACGTTTCGCCACAAGAACGACCTTTATGATATTCTCACATTTGTTATTTTATTGTGTTTCGTCGCCTCAAATGTTATGGAATTTCCTCGTAGATAAAAGTGGAAAGGCGTGGCGCGTTGCGACACGAGGCATGAAATTCGCGCGGTCGCCGGTTGTGGTGCGTGCAGTGCCCGTGGGAGGCGGCAACTCAGGTGTGAAAGACTTATTGCTGGGAGGTGTCGGTCATGATGATCTTTCACACTTTCGGTTTCTGGCCGGCCTTTACACGAATTGTATAACCGGAGGATTCCCAGTGCCTTTATCTACCCGGGGGTCAACGAGCCCTCACACCCTTGCCGAACGTAGAACGTGCATTACGGAAAAAAGTTCGACGTATTGCGAGATTATGCAGTTTTTTTATTATATTAACGAGGTAAGAGAAAGGGAATTCAATCCCGGTTGAAAATATATTTGCGCGCGTCTGAGACAGACTTGGTATTTTTAAGCAATCAAATGAACACTTATTCCTTCTACAATCCTTTATCTTCATTTGTTATTTCTCTTATATCACATTGCACTACATCTAGGCCAAATATACTGCCCAGTTTTGGAAAAACTCCCATGAAAATTAACTCTTCCGATCCAAAACTGTCAATTTTGCAACTGCCTTTTACCAGCCCAGTGTCATCGCTTCGTAGCTATTACCTTCTTCTAATTTTAGTGTTTTCTGGGGCCTTTCTTCACGTGAGACAGATATTATTGAGTTTTACGGTTTGTCCCCTACTATACAACCTTATACTACTTACGAATTTTTTCGACCAGTTGAAGGCCCTGTCCGAATTTCCGTATTACCTTTCCAAACTGGTGTTCCTCAGGGTAGCGTTCAGTCCCCCACAATTCTAGGTGGATATTGATGACATCCCATCCCATTCTATCAAAACAACACCTCAAACAGTGCGGTATGAAAATTTACCAGAAAAATTTACCTACATAGCCTTTTCCACAAAAACCATCAGTTAGTCCAGCTAGCTTCCAAAAGCCTAGGAAAACACTACAACCCGACATATCTTGAGTGACGGATGACAGATGACTACAGAAAAAAGGGTTCTGTGTAATGAAAATGCAGACAAACTAGCCGGAGGAGGATCTGGTAGAAATATGGTGTAAATGGAAGGAGCTATCTATCAACCCTCACAAAACTTTATTCGTTCCGATCACAAGGAAAACAGCGATAGAAGCCTAAAATCCCAAGCCTAAGCAAGACACCAATTGAATTCTCCAGAGAACCCAAATATCTCAGGGCCATACTAGACCAACACTGCATCCAACCCGCACCTAGTTAAAATGACCAATAAACTCAAAATAGCCTGGGGGATGTGCAGAAGGCTCTTTACTAAAAGACCAGTAAATCTCAAAAAGACCCTAGGCTCTGTACCTTCGTCATAAGACCAATGTTGACATATTAAATCTGTTGCAAAACTAACAAGTGAAAGACAACTTTTTCCTCACATTTTCACCTAGTGGGTCTTCAGTATCTTGTAAATTATGCCTTACATATGCTTTGATTATGCTGAATTGTTCTTGGCCACAAAAAGCAATATGTGTTTCTGAGCACCTGAATACCACATATTCGTAGCTTTGAGTGGCCGGTAAGAAGCCGCGACCTTAAACCAATATAAACAATACGTTGAAAATCAGGGATGCGATCATAAGAAGAAGCAGATTTTCTCACGCCAAGTTTTCGACCTTTATTGAGGTCTTCATCAGAGCTCTACAGGCAATTACAACGTTTATAATTAATAATAGGTACCATAATTACCAGAAAACATTAGATAATTTACTCGTAAATAGTCTTGTTATTATTTATAGTTGTTATATATATGTTTTTATATATACATATGTATGTACGGTTGTTATGGTTATCATTATTATATTTTACTTGTAATATTGTGACAAGTAAGTTACCTAATGTTTTATGATAATAATTGTTCCTATTATTAATTATAAACATTGTGATAGCCTGTGGCGCTCTGATGAAGACCTCAATAAAGGTCGAAAACTTGCTACGGCTGGATAGGAGGGCACCCTTAACATATCTTAGGAAGTGCTAAAGAAAACTGATAAATTGAATTAATTGTCTACTACCGAACCTTTTTTTTCAGATGTTCTCATAAAATACAAAAATTCTTGTTGTTTTGCATATTTTTGACGCGGAGGGGGGCAAATTTTTAACATGACTTTCTTTAATTAGTATAATATAAATACAGGATTTTATCATTAATTTATGATGATGGAAAAAATCCACGTGACAATTTATGCTTCAAACTTATATGCAAGCAAATGATCCTGATCATAGTTGGTAAGCCATATTGAACCTCCATTCATCTACATATTCCATTGCAAATTATTTCATTAGCTTAATCGCAAAATCAGTAGTTTTAATATAATTCACAATGATTATATTACGGATTATATTCTGAATATTCTGACAGAGGGAGGTAGTTCCAGAATTTTGGTGTGCAGAAGAGGAAAGACCGTTTAAAGATGCATATTTTATGCCAGGGAAGGAGTAGGTCATAGAGAGATCAGCGGGTATTGCAAGAGTGGAAAGAGGGTTTGATTTGGATGGACTGGATAATGAAGTAAGGACATGAGTGTTAATGGCCTGGTAAATGAAGGAACCAAGGAATTATATATTTCGGGAAGAGGGATAGAGCCGGGATACCCTGGACCCTCGGGGGATACCAAATTTAAAGCTGACACAACAGTTCATTAGTCTTTTTATGCATTTATTTTCCTCCCCCCGAAAGCCCATCGTAAGCAACACAGCTGTATTCAAAGAAGGGGAAGAAGAGAGAGTCCAGAAGTTTAAGGGTGGAAAACGGTAGGAGGAGCCAGGACCGTCGGAATTGGATAAGGGATGCAAAACTATGATGGGAAATTTGGGAAATCTGAGGTATCAGGAGAGGTTTTGGTCAAGTAACACCAACGTTTTTAACGGAGGGGCAGAAGGAAATGGGCTGGTTATTGATGGTAAAAGAGCGGATATGGAGGCGAGATGTGAGGAGATAACTGTATCCTACGCTGATAGCTGTGCACTTTGTAGGATTGAGGTTGAAGAAATTTTTGTGGGGCCAGTTTTTGGTGAAATTTAGATCTTTCTGGATCTTAAGGATGGGCAACGGTAGTTCAGAAGGATAGAAGATGAGGTAGATTTGGGCGTCGTCAGCGTAAAATTGATACTTGCAAAACTGGATAGAATCGAGTGGTCATGCAGTTGCTGCAAAGGAACATCAGATTTTAATGGAAGGAAGGAGGGATAGAGACAGCTTGAAGTCTGGAAAGATAGGACTCGAACCATCGGATGGTGCTGTTGGGGAAAGAAAAGATTCGAGTTTGGATAGAAGTGACGATTATTAGGCTACTTAGCCCTGTTACCACGGTATTTGCTCACCCGCATAGCTTCCTATATGAAAACATAACTGTTATGCTGAAACAGTTTCAGGACTATCTACCACTGTCCAACTAGCCTTGATTGTAAATGACATAACGTTAGCCTTTAATGTAAAAAAGCATTCTGTCATGGTATGGGTACATATCGAAAAATTTTGACACTATTTGGCATAATGGTATAGTCAGCAGAATTCCCTTCTTATATGGTAAAAATAGTCCACTCTCTTATCCAGACAATTCCGAGCCTCTTTTCGATCATCCCTTTTCCAACCAAGAGACATTGTTGCTGGTGTTCCTCAAGGCTCTATCCTTAAACCCATCATGTTTCTTGTTTATTTCAGCAAACCTCTTCGCCCTAAGAACATTACGCTGACGATATCGCTCTCTACTTTCCCTCTTACACAACATCGAATATGTTAGGCTACGCTATGCGCCCCGTAGGAAGTTTCTGCAACGGTTGGAAAATTTAAATTAATTGTAATAAAAATGAGGCATAATTTTCAAAATCTTAGACAGTTACTGCATAAAAAGATCCTGATTAAAGTGTCGGTGGTCTGTGTCGGTCAAATATCTTGGGGTGATATTGGTAACTCCCTTTTACTACCTTGCTAATGATAAAATTAACAAGGGGAAAGCTACTTTACACATAATTTTTCTCTTCTCTGCCAGTCCAGCCAGAAGTTTGTCAATAAATTTATTCTGTACAAGGCGGTGATCAGGCCGTTGCTGCTATATCGCTGCTGCTCCTGAAGTCTCGCAGGCAGATCTAAAGCCGGTTGCACACTAGGTCGGTATGGCGGCGCGGCGCGGAGCCGGAGAAAGTTGCCAGACTTACGGAACCTGTATCCGCGCCGCGCTGCGCTGTCGGTCTAGTGAGCGCCGGGGCGGTCGGAAATCGTTGAGTTCGAGTATATTCGGCTGCTCTCAGACGCCATATTTGTAATGGCCAACGATTGTGACGTGTGACTCCTAGAAATGCAAAATCAACACTAAACCGCAGTGCAAGTCAGATGGAGGGGGAAAATTTGACCTACGAGGTCGAGAGCGGTTTCTACATAGTATGCGGACCTTCACAATTCCGCGCCGCCCCACCGACCTAGTGTGCGTCCATCTTAAAGTCGCCAGGCTGCGGGTTGTGCAGAACAAGTTTCGGGGGTTTGAGATAGATCCGCCGCGATATACACGCACATCGGAACTGCTCAATGCGGCAAACATGTTGATTGTGTTGGAATACATCATAGATGTGACCAACCATTGTGTAACAGTGCGCGGATAGTACCAGAACGATCTGTTGTCTAATTGGTAACTATAGATTGAACGACAGGTACATGCACAGGAGAATAAAGAAAGCTCTATAATAACTTGGCCCTGATCGCTGGGGTATTTAATATAATATTTTCCTTCTGATAGAAAAATAATGTGATAATTAATAATTTAGTCATTACGAAACCAGCTAGAGGTAAGGGTCGCTGGACAGAAACGCCATTAAACCACTGCATTTAATGTTCATATTTGAAACTAAAAATTTCTTTTCTGTTCTGTTTCTATTAATAATAGCAAATCACTATTCGGAATCGAGCGAAAAGCACTTGCCTGTAAAAAAAAGAAAAACGTTTCCTGAAAGTCCTCTCAGAAGAGTAACTATAGTTTCAGGCCGGAAGATTGCTTTCTGACGGCACCCCCGTCCCCTAGGCCGGCAGATGGAAAGCAAATTGGATGTGGGTTTTGCTCAAGCAAACGGAGTTGGGGAACAAAGGAAAACCGATCGGGTTTCTCGGGCAACGAATAATAATTCAATCAGTGTCTTGTCGGGTTAAAGGATCCCCGTTATCCGAATAATTGCCTGCAACCCTAGCACGATCGGGCTTTTTTTCCCTTCCATGTCAATGAGTACGGTTAACCAGGGGGGGTAATTGTGTTGTCTATCAATTTACAATATAAACTGAGAAAAAAAATCAAATGAATATACTCTGCAGTCGGAATTAATTCAAATAGAAGGTTATTTAACCACTCCCCATGGGGACAAAACCACTTATATACAACAAATATATAATTATTTTTAATAAAGTTTTAAATAATTTTCTGGAATAATTTATAAGCAGACTGTGAATGAATAAATGAATGAATGAAAAAGTACTTTATTAGATAAACAAAAAAGAGTAAAAAAATTGTACATAATCAGAAAGCACATTTCGGCAATGGTTATCAACCGTCTGCCGGAGTCGGACTATACATTTTTAATAAACAAGGAATCTATTTCTTCTTAAGGAATAAACAAAAGAGAGAGAAAAAACTATATAAATAAACTAAAATAACAACATATCTATTTATGCACATATAAATAACCAGGGTGTCTCTGATATATAAAGTAAACATTTAATAGTTGAAATAAAAAACAAGCGTTTTCCTGTAGTTCCAGGCTTGCATCGCAAACTTTACCAGATTTAAAGACTCGGGGTTATTTAATAAAGAGATTAGGTGCTCTCTCGTCATCGTGGGCAAGCATATATGACGTGCTCGGAACTCAGCTAAAACTGGGCATTCTGCTAGAAAATGAAAACAGTCTTCTCGAGCCTGCCTGTTGCAGAGAGAGCACCTATCGGAACTATTGACTCTTGTGGGGTTAAAATTGAGGTACAGTAACTCGCACCTAATTTTGAAAAACCAGCGAGCTAGCGGAATGGACGGAATTTTAGAATCTTGCGCTATGTTCAAGAAAGGTTGACTGATATTAAGGTCCTTATAGAGCGAAAATTTAGAGGAATTTTGAGCATGGAGGAGACATTTCACTGTGTGAGAAGTGCGGATATTGTTAATTAATTTTGAGTGTAAAAGTGGCCACTCTTTGAGATTGTCCAGGGAAAAATTGTCATTCAGCTGAAATTGTTGAGCCAAGTTATTCCAGGATGAAAACCATGATATTTTGGATCTTATGATTTCCAGCGCTGTATTCTTAGGAAGGCGGTAGTTAGGAAGGTTTAGAACTCTGCAGACATAGGAGGTATGTAAATGTAATGTAAATTGAAACAAAGGTTCAGCTGAGGTCTCGAGGTAGATCATGTAGTTAGGCGTGAAAGAAGGGAGGTGATAAATTTTACGGATAAAATAGCGTTGTAGGGATTCAACTGTTTCATAGCGCTGGAATCCCCAAGCCTGGGAAGAGTAGGACACAATCGAGCGGCAAAGAGCCAAAAACAGCCTGTATTTGCTGCACGCCGGGACAAGATTATTGGAAGTGAATTTAGCCCAAATTGAATTCATTGCATATTTTGCAATATGAGTTTTTCGCTTGAGATGAACATTGAGTGAAAGTTTAGGAGTGAGAATTAGGCCCAAATATTTATACTCATTGACTGTTTCAATGCGAGAGCCCTTAAAATACCAGCGTTCATTAGCCGCAAGTCTGCCTCCCCTACGAAAAACCATAATTTTGGATTTGTTTAGGTTGACCGAATGATTCCATTTATTACAGTAAGTCTCTAAGGCATTAATATTTTTTTGCAGGGTAACCGGTGAGTCTGACAGAATCACAATATCGTCCGCGTACAAAAGAGTCTTTATTTCAATATTTCTATAGCGTATACCGTATTCAAGACAATCAGGGAGATCGTCGAGGAAAAGGGAGAATAATAAAGGACTCAAGTTACATCCCTGTCTAACCCCTGAGCGCACCTCAAAATATCCCGAGATACCCCCCTCCCCAACGACTGCAGAGAAAGATTGTTTAAATAAGGATTTCAATATTGAAAGAATTTTTATTGAGAAACCAAGGTTGCTGAGTTTATATAGTTTATAAGCAGACTGTATAATTATTACAAATACTCAAAGTTCTTTCATATTTTCCAATCTTACTTCTTTCTTTTTTCCTAATTCTTTTTCATTCACTATCTACCTCTCTCGCCACACACACCCTTCCTTTCATTCTCTTTATTTATCTCACTCTTTCTCATTCTTTCTCTCTGTCTCCATCTCACACTCTTACTCATTTTTTCTTCATCTTACTTTACTCCTTCTTCTTTCTCTGTCTTCACTTTTTCAGTCTAGCTTTCTCCATGTCCCGCTTTCTCTATCTACCTCTCACCCTGCCTCTTTTTCGTGTTCTCTATTTTTCTCCCTGTCTTTGCTTCAATCTTTCCTTCCCTTTCAATTTTCTCTCTTCCCTGTCTCATACTCTTTACCCATGAATTTATTACAGAATGAATTACAGCTTAACATACTTGGACTTATACTACGACTTAACTACGAATACTTATAGGCCAGAAGTCAGGTTATCATTGCACCCAAATATAATGATATTTTAACAAAAATAGAAAGAAATAATGTTGTTCGAAAACAAAAACAAGGGCTGTGGACGCATAATAGATCTCGAATTGGCTATTAATAAACTTATGTAATTGTCCGACCTATCCGGTCTGTCAATATCCCCTGGAATTGTGGAGCAATTTCGCCTCAACGGGCCCTTCACCGGTGGGTTTGGAGAAAAACTATCATTACGCTCGCTCCTGGCGTCACTAGTTAGTGTCAAAGTGGGCGAGCCTGACAAATTACAGAGTAATTAAAATACGACATGAGGCAATATAATAAAACCAGAAATTAGTGTAATTACAGGAGCCGCGCTGCTACGGTAGCGTGGTTGGGCAGGGTACAAAAAACAAAAAAAGATCCCGTCATCTGTTCCAAGAGGCATTGTCCTCTAGAAAACCTCAGGCTTTACATTCGAATTCCGGGGAAATTACAAAAATCTGGTGTCTTCCACGTCAGGAAAACCACGTCTTTATGTTACTAAAATTGTGAAAATGTTTGGAAAAATTAATTTGAAAAAAGTAACAAAGAAATGGAACGGTCGTGATCAGTTTTCTTGAAATTCCATATGGGTGAAGTTCGTTTATTGAAAGACAGTTGAATATTCATATTTTATAAACAACCCAATTTGAATATAGATAGATCAACCCATTTCTATATAATAAATAGAGAGAAAACTACAGCGAGAAAAATATAGACAAGCGGAGGTAATAAAAACTGTAGAAAAAGGACATAGATATGTGAAAATAGGAGAGGGAGACTAAGGAAGTGAGAAAGAGACATAACGAAAGTGAAGGTGTGAGAGAAAAAAGAAATATACGTTTTAATATTTGGTCATTCGAGATGGATGACAGGCAAAAGAGTGAGAGAGAGAAAAGAAAACGACAGAGACAGAGAACAAATGAAAAGCGAAAAGTGAAAACGAGGAATGAGAGAAAGATATATATATATATATATATATATATATATATATGTATAGAGAGAGAGAGAGAGAGAGAGAGAGAGAGGAGCAGAGTAACCAAGAGAAAGAGTGAGAGAGAGAGAGAGTGAGAGAGAGGAACAGAATAACCAAGAGAAAGAGTGAGAGAGAGATGGAGAAAGAGAAAGGGAGAGATTAACCAGAGAAAAAAACAATGGTAATGATTGTGAGACACAGAATAAAAGAAAAGAGAAAAGTGAAGGTGGGGAAGTTTAGTATACTAAGCCATTCAACTACCAGCTTAACCAATCCTTCCAATCAAGGCAATTCTCCTTACAACGTCACTAACCACTATCCATAAGGACTTCAACATCCCGTTTTTCAAAGAACTGATCCCATCTTTACTCATGGGTGTTGACACCCATGAAGTTCTTTAATGACCGGACTTATCCCCGAGGGGACTTCTCAGACGCCCAGTGTTCTCAAAGAGAACACCAGGAGGATTTTATAAGCATGGACTTGTCACATACCTTGGCTAGCGAGGTGGTGCAATGCTAACCAAGTTCAGAAGTGCCCTAAAAAGAGCACATGTGATTTGAAAAATGCAATTTTGTGGTTTCGGACACGACCTTTCAGCCGCGTCTTTCGCAACCCTCGGAGAGATAGAGAAGGCACTCTATCTCCGGCTCCGGTTGGCCGGCACCCTGTAGCTAAGGTACAATTTGTTTGCAAAACACGACCACCACGACTCCAACCAAATTTTGTAGAGTCGCTAGGATACTCTACTCCCATGGTTCAGGATTATTTTTAAGATGGGACTGATCGCCCACCCGGGAGTTCATACACACCCCCTACCATTCCCCTGCCATTCAGAGGGGGGAGGGAAAGGAAAAAAGGAAAGGGTAAGGTTTTTGCCTCCATCATTGGTTACCCCTAGGCACTGAAGCTGATGGTAGGGCTTGCCTAGGCACATAGGGAATGTTACCTATGGGATGCAACAACGAAATGCAACAATGCAACGAACTGATCCGTTCCCGCTTCCAAACATTTCACACTAACCAATTGGATTCATCCTAACCCTTCTGCTCGAGTCCTCTCCACCATCCCGAGAATCCGCCACATCGCCTTAATCATCGATGTCCTCTAGACCTCTAAGCCCTTTAATCCATCAACTAAGTGCCATAGGCTGATTTCTCATGGAATGTGTCCTCTTTGTGCAGCGCTGGAATTAGTGTTCGTGTTCTTGTGACCGCGTGAAAAAAACGTTTTATGATAACATTTGTTATATGTACAAAGCTTATAACTTTCTTTGCATGGATCTCCTTCACACTAACCAACTCTTTTCACTCGCGAGTGTAAAATAAAAATTTAAAAAAATATTTGCCACAAACTCACAAAAATTAATCGCTAAAAGACAAAATCGGGACCTGACCCAAATAAATTATAATTTAAATTCACTAATTTCGTGGTCCGCTTGACCAATTAATATATTACAATTAATTAAGATTTTTAGTTGAGGTAAAAAAGTCAATGTAACGAGCAGGATTAGAACCCACGATCTTCGGCTTGTTACGCCACTGCTCTACCACTTGAGCTATCGTGACCACGATCCACTCGGACACCAACTTCCCATCTCAACCGCACCATTTGAATTTTCCCTCCTTTTTGCCATTTTTCAATTCCTTAATTAATTGTAATATATTAATTGGTCAAGCGGACCACGAAATTAGTGAATTTAATGATTAAAAATGAAGTATACTTCACTTAAGCTCTCCGTGGCCATTTCATTTGTCGCCGAGTATCCAATCCGATTACACGACATTTGAAAAATGGCAAAAAGGAGGGAAAATTCAAAAGGTGCGGTTGAGATGGGAAGTTGGTGTCCGAGTGGATCGAGGTCACGATAGCTCAAGTGGTAGAGCAGCGGAGTTTCAAGCCGAAGATCGTGGGTTCGAATCCCGCTCGTGCCATTGACTTTTTTATCTCAACTAAAAACCTTAATTATAAATTATAACAATAACTTTCTAAAAAATAAATGTATACAGATTAAGAAAATAAAAATAAGTGATGTGTGACATACACAGCTCCTTGCCATTTACAAAAAGAGCAGGTGCTTTCAGTAACCTGAAAGAGAGTCCTTCCTCGTCTTTTTCTGTACAGCTCGCACTGACGAGCCTGCGGTTGGGGATTAGCTTATCCTTTGAGATAATCCTTGTTGTTGAAATTATTGTTATAAACTCATAGAGTACAAATAAAATAATTTAATTAAACAAAACTCATGCTGGAAGAAAAATGCAAATGTTCACCAATCCCTTCTGAAAACCACGTAAATCAAATATTTAAAAAGTAATTCCATATTTGCCTAAGCACGTGAGGAGAAAGGGGATCAGATAATACTTAAACTAAACTTACGTGCAAATGTACTAGTATGTTTCCTATTAGGAAACATCTTGATTTGCTCATTTATTAAAAATACTAAAGGTTAAACGCCTATAAAAATTGCCTTTTAAAAGAATTGAGAAAACAAATCAGAAGCTAGTTGGGAATCGAAACTGACATAACACAAAAAAGAAATTAACGTCTGTAAAGATTTTTCTTACGTTCTTTCTAGTTATTTTATACATTAAATATTTAAAAATCTGGGCTAATAAGGAAAGAGCTACCGGTTTTCCGACTTTTACCGTTTAATTAATTTAATGACGGCGTCGTGTGGTTAGGTGGGACTCTGAGGTACAATTAGGGAGCGGCTCATTATTCCAAAAAATAGGAAATATGCTAAGACGCCAATTTAGTTTAATTATATTTTTCTCGGGAGAGTTTGAAAGAGGATGAAGGAATTAAGGACATTCAAACTAGATGGTAAATATATATGTTATTCAATTACCATCTGGTGTTAAATGAAAAAGTACAATTTTGATAAAACTATATTCAAAATTGTCAATAATTTTTACCTAAATATTAGTTGGAAAATAAGATTTTCAAAAAAGTTATTAATTGTTGTAACGTGGTAGGACGGGAGAATGTCTGCAACGGTGTTCATTACACAACGTTATGATCTTATCGTTCCAACTAGTGCAACTAATTACGTTGTAAATTAACAACCACTTCTCCCACCGGCACAGACAGCTTTAATGTATATGCCTAACGAATATAGAATATCATCGGCGGTTTGATCGGAGATTGGTCCCAGGTTTTATTAACCCTGTTCCAACAGTTGTACAAATATAATTAGCAACGTTCCGCTAGTGTTTTATAAAATTTATCGATACATTAATTTACTAATTCGGCCAGGTGGTATTCTACCTATAACTACCATGAATTAGCTTGTACAAGTTAGTTATTTTGAAAATTAGACGCGTTTAATTTGACTTAACGAAAAGTACTAACGTAATTATTCCAGTTTCTCACCTTCTGCCTATCTAACTATCGCTCTTTCTTTTATATCTGCCACTTTTCCTCTTTTCTCTCTCACTCTATCTCAATCTTTTAATATCTCACTCTCTTTCACTATCTATCTCTCAGTCTGTCTCTTTCTCCCTTTCTTTCACGTTTTTTTTCCTGTTTTTATTTTCTGTCTGTTATTCATTGACATTTTCCTTTCTTTACTTTCTGCCTCTTATACATTTTCAATTTCCTTCTCTCTCTTTCGCACTCATTCTCTCTACTTCTCTCTCCCTCTCTCTCTCCCACACTCTCTCTCCCTCACTCTCTCTCTCTCTCTCTCTCTCTCTCTCTCTCTCTCTTCATCATCTCTTTCTCTCTATCTTTCACGTACTCTCTTCGTTCTGCTTTTTATTTTCTGTCTGTTATTCATTGACATTTTTCTTTCTTTACATTCTGCCTCTTATACATTTTCAATATCCTTCTCTCTCTCATTTATTCTCTCTACATCTCTCTCTCCCTCTCTGTCTCTCTCTCTCTCTCTCTCTCTCTCTCNGTTTTTATTTTTTTTTTTTTTTTTTCTCTCTCTCTCTCAACACGACACACAAGAAAGACTCATCTAAACAGAAAACAAACACTTTGAATGAGTACAAATACTTTTATTGAATCTAAGATTTCTAGCATTGTATAAATTCATTTTTTCACATCCTACACGTATTTAAATTTAAACAATGTTCCAGGCCCTGAAGATCTCAATAAATACCGAAACGTTCGCACGATTTCTAAAACCTACGTCACACCAGACCGCATCTCACGACCTCCAAATAATCAAAAAATAACATATTGGCGAAAACAATAACAAGAAATTAGTCGATTTTACAATAAATATATTTAATAAATTGCCTAAAATGAAACTTTTTCGGGGTGTTGGTAAACAAATCAACTAATTGTGATAATTTCATAAGACGGCATTTTTTCAGAAAGAGAGAAAAACTTTTCCATTTGGAGGATATGAAATTAACGGTCATCGTCAGGTCAAATCATAAAACGAGGGCAAGTTTGAGGAAACGGTAAACAAGAATTTGGGCCGTTATGGTACGGCGGGCTTTGTTAATTTCAACGGTATTAAATCATTCTCATTAATGTGGCGTTACCATTTGGTAGTGATTTAATGCGTGGGCGTGAAGCCGGTCTGATGGGCCGGCGATTTATCGTGCCGGTAACACTTGAAACTCCTTATGTTTAATAACACATAAAATTAACCTGGAGTGGAAAAAACAACAGAACTTTCCCTTTTATAAAAGAACTCGAAAGGAAAAATAATCAAGCCGGTAAGCGGCAGGTTTCAAAAGTGGCCATGGTATTGCTAATTGCAGTTTTTGTCTAAAACCCAATTAAATATCCTCAGACGGCTGGGTCCGACTTTTATCGGGTTAAACCGAGTATGAAATTACGAGTAACAGGCCCGAAGCGTGGAGATATGTAAAATACCATCGCGGATATACAGAGTACGCCGGGCTTTCATCAATTTGTTCAACTTCAACTATCTCGAGTCGGTTAAGTTTGCTCGGATGATCCGAAAACGGATGAACTTCCTTTCCAGTCCGATCCGGCACACCTTCCTATTTTGATTACACGCAAATTGGGCCACGCTTGAATATAATTTATTATCATGGTTTAGTAGGTTTTAGATTAATCTTATAACGTGGATGAAACCCTTTTTGTACGGGTGAAAAATATATGCCCTATATAAAGTGAATTACGACTAAATATAACGATAGTAAATTCATACATGACCGATATCCATAAAATGTTTATTGTGCAAATTAAAATTAATTAAACTAATTGGTCGTCGACCATATACTAAACGTCATACTATCCCTGAAGCAAATAATAGGTTCATCAGGTCAACTCTTACCAAAGCAAATTTAATCGATTTAGTGAGCTGTGATTATTAACTTACAGAACAAGAATCTCTTTTTCAAATCAATTCCAAAGTATTGGACAGCTAACAAAGACTGAAGTTATCAAATAAACATATTGGTTCTGGAAAGAGAATTTATTTATTTACAGGAACTTCCCACAATTATACATTTTATACTTTTAATCATTACAATGAATTATCTTAATGCAATTTACTATTAATTCATTTACGTTTTAGTGGTCGATTGTCCAAGTTACATCTTTCAATTAATTATTCTTTCAATGTAAGGTCTTGATTGCGATAAAAAAAATCAGTGTCACGAGCGGGATTCGAACCCATGACCTTCGGCTAAATAACTAACACTAACGGTTGTAGATGTAGATTTAGCCGAAGGTCGTGGGTTCGAATCCCGCTTGTGACACTGACTTTTTATCTCATCCAAGACCTTATATTGAAAGAATAATTAATTGAAAGATATAACTTGGTCAATTGACCACTAAAACATAAATGAATTAATATTTAATAAATAAAAGAATTGTCACTTGAACAGCTCCCCGTGGCCACTTCCTAAGTCGCTGAGAATCCAATCCGATGCCCGTCATTTGAAAATGGCAAAAAGAGGGAAGGTTCGAATGTTGTAGATTGAGATGGAGATTGGTGTCCGAGTGGATCGAAGTCACGATAGCTCAAGTGGTAGTGTAGCGGCGCATTTAGCTAAAGGTCGTTGGTTCGAATCCCGCTCGTGACACTGACTTTTCCATCTCAATCAAGACCTTATATAAAAAGAATAATTAATTGAAAGAAATAATTTGGTCAATTAGATTACTAAACAAAATTGACTTAAAGAGAATAATAGTTAGAGAAAGGAAATTTGTAAGAAAGTGTAGATTCGCCTATTGAATCCTATAAATAAATATATACCTATAAAAAAATATTTATATTAAGGAGTTTTTATTATTCATTTAAAAATATTGAATTTGTAATGCAAGAATGTAATCAAATAAAAGGTTAATTTTTTCTCGTAAATGTTCATTAGTGGAAATTCTGTTGTTTTTGTTGTACGTTTTGCATTCATGTACGCAGATGTTAATACCTATGTTTCATGATTATGCAGAAGTATCTACTTTGTGTGAAAGAGTGTTTTGCGACCTAAAAAGTGGACTTTTCTTATAATCGACAATCTGCATAACTCGGCAATTGGTCACGTGGCCGTAGAACGTTTGATCAAGTCTAGCCTACGATTACCAATTTGTCCGAGGTCTTCGATCCCTCGTACACAACCCAGAGATTAATGGTACGCCACGGGAGTATATAAAGAGTCAATTAAATACCGATACACGATAAGTTTACGTGATTAATTAGTAAAGATATAAAATTGCGATAGCCGGCGGTAGCTTTGCCCTAGAATCGTAATTTATACTTTTCACGATCTTATCAGCCCAACTACTGCAACTAATTACGTTGTAAATTAACATCCACTTCTCCCACCCACATGGGTAAGTTTTCTATCTTTAATTTATTTTGGATGCGTTTTAATGATGGGCGTTAGGATGAGGAAAAAATAATTCGAAGGTTACCTTGGTTTAATACAGTCTCAGGAGAATTTGTGTGTATTCTAAGGAACTAAGCGCGGTTGAAACTTGTTGTTTAAGTCTTTCAACTGATCAAATAAAACTATAAAGTAGTAATACAGGCTAAGTTCTTTTGAGTATACATATTGCCATTGCTAGATAGGAACATTTATATCTAAGTTAGATCAACACAATTGAATGTTTGATATCAGACGACTAAATATAATTAATGTACACTACGTTGATATCTTAAAATGCTAGCCTCTCATTTGTACCGCAGGATTTCAAATACAGAATAGAAACAAAACATACAATACATATATATACATCACCACAAACATAGATGTCTGGTCATATTCACACCCCCAGAGTACTCGATATTCCTCGGAGCGCGGTTATAAGAAACCCTTACTTTCACGCTAATAAATTACTTTTACTCTCCAGACGTCATACACTCACCCCAGAGTACTCGATATTCCCCGGGGAGAGGTTGAACCCATTCCATTCTCTTAATAACTTAATAACTTACTTTTACTCTCCAGACGTCACATACTCTCCCCACAGTATTCTATATTCCTCTGGGCGGGGTTATAAGTAAACACATCCTTGCACTCTTTAACTCTAATAAATTACATTCATTCCAATAAATTAACAAAAACACAACACTCGTTAAAAACGGAGAAGTCTGGTCACATTCACTCCCCCAGAGTACTCGATATTCTTCGGGGAATGGAGGAACCCATTCCACTCTTGCTAATAGCTTACTTTTACTCTCCAGACGTCACACACTCACCCCAGAGTATATATTTGCATATGCAATATAATTTTTGTTTTGGATTACAAGGTAAGTACTTATAAAAGGTATTGGTCGAGATAAAAAAGTCATTTTCAAACGTCGTGTAATCCGTTTGATTCTCGGCGACAAATGAAATGGCCATGGAGAGCTTTCGTGAAGATATACTTCAGTTTAATTAATTTAATTTAATAATTGAAAAATGGCAAAAAGGAGGGCAAATTGAGAGGTGAGGTTGAGATGGGAAGTTAGTGTCCGAGCGGATCGAAGTCACGATAGCTCAAGTGGTAGAGCAGCGGTGTATCTAGCCGTGTGTGATGTATTGTATTAGCACATCCTCTCCTTTGAATTTTAGTAATAATATTAATATTATATACTACGAACCTTATGTTGCCATTTTGGTGATTTGTTAAACAGCAGCAAAATGCAATTCTCCAACCCAGTCAAAAAGTCAGTAAGTCAATTTACAATACAGCAAAATCATCACAATTAATACTGAAAAGTACGAAACTTACAAAACTAAACATATGGAACTTCATAAACTTTCATTGTATAAATTAAATTATACGGAAATGCTTAAAATCGTACTAATAGATAATAAGACAATTATGACTCAATATATTTAACCGAGCTTTAGAACCCGGCGTTGTCCAGGGGGATAATAAAAAGTGTTATTTAACACATTATTTTGTTGTATTACGTACGTATATAAATGTATACAAATACCCCATTCTGGAATATGCAACCTAAAATTTTCATTTTCATCACAATAGAGCAAAGATTGCATTAATTCTCTAATTCTTACTCGACTTGCTTCATTTCGTACATCGTGATGTTGTGATGATTAACTAGCACGTGAGTATATCACATTTAATTTATACTGAACGAGTTCTGTAAATGTATATTTTTTTATGAATAAATACTTGTAAATCAAAATCGGTTTTTGCAGTCTTTATCTTTGTATACTAAATAAACACTTGGAGTACTTTTCTCAATTCGGATGGTTTGGCTGAGTGGAACCGTCGTCGTTCAGGCCACATGCCGGTAGATCGTTCTCCTATCTACACCACTGCTGCCTATAGTAAAGATAGAACGGTGAAGTTTGTATCTTCGTACCTTCACATCAGCAAAACCAATTCTGTAGTTTTGCAAATATTATCAATTCAGTAATTTTTACGATTTTTTGTGTTCGCGTAGTTTTGGCATCTATTGACTGTTATCACCTGCAGATCGTTATTTGAAAGACGCGGGAAACGTGTATCATACCGGGAGCCGAAGGCCGTCCGAACAGCTCACAGCTGTGAAAATGGACGCCACAAATTCATGAAATCTCTCTTTTTTGTAAATCCCCATTATTTGTATGCCCATTTTATATTCTCTCAACCCTCCAGGCACTAATAAAAACAAGCTGTAAAAGTTTCATCGAAATCGGTTCAGTAGTTTTCGTTTTAATGATTAACACACATAGGAACCTTCATTTTTATATATAGATTAAACGCTTATAAGTGAGTCGATTTCTGCCTGCGTCATTCCTGATCCCAAAGCAGATTATCATGCCCTGGATGAAAATTGAAGTCGTGTTATTGTAATTGTTTCGAACGGGCGCGAAATGTTTGAGAAACCTCGAGATTCGGAGATACAGATGGAACTCACGACGGCTCTTCAGAGTGTGAACCATTAAGCGCGAACACGATCCCAATAAAAATAGAAACATCCTGTACCGAATTTTTTTATTCAACTTATCGTATCGTTCTGGGATGGTTATTTATCCCCTTAAACTTAGTATAACTTCGAGACTTTGTTATTTTTATTGTTGACTTGGTTGTTGTTACTCATTTTAGTGGGTTGGTCGAGGAATCGGTTCAGCTCCGGTGTACCTGAAAAGCTATGCAACAATGAGTATCGATTCTGTAGTATACAACCTGAATATCCCTATTAAACAACTACCTTCACGAAAATTAACATAACATACCTTTACCACGCTGTATTCTAGACAACAATTTTCCATTGCAATGAAAATTCTGTATAATTAAAATGGTTCATAATTCAGATAAACCTTCCGACCTTCCTGGTTCCGACCCATAAGTCTCCTTTCTATCCCTGCCAAAATTCTAAAAAAACTATTTATCGGATGATTATTGACAATTGTAAATGTTAATATTATTCCAGATCATCAGTTTGGTTTCCTCTCATTTCACTCGAACAAAAAAGCATTGCTTGGGCGTCTTTCTTGATTTAGAACAGTCCTCCGTCGAGTCTGTCACTCAGGCTTGCTTTGGAAACTGAAGAACATCCTCCCTCATACGTACTATCTTATCCTGAAATCTTATCTGTCGGATCGAATTTGTCGAGTCCGTCAGGGACTGAATTCTCGCCTTATATACGCATTAAGGCGGGTGTTCCTCAGGGAAACATAATTGGCCCATTTCTATTTTCAATATACACTGCAGATATTCCTATAAACGTAAACAATCAGCACGTACATGTTGATACAGCGATGCTTACACGTAATTCGGACTCCTCAATTGACAACCAACACTTACAACAACACTTGAATGAATTAACAGTTCGGTTCACAAAGTGGAGAATGAAGATAAACCTAACGAAAAGCGTACAGTTAAGTTTTACGTTCATTAAAATATCTGTCCTGTAGTGAGCATAGATGGAATCCCATTGCCTACCACTGACCTTGTGCGTTATCTTGGAATTTTCATGGAAAAACAACTGACTTCATCGCTGCATGGATCCAAACAAAATAATATGAGAAGTGGATAAACTCTAGCGGCACTAGATACAATAAACTGATGATGAAACAACCCTCACCAAGACTGGCAAAATCACTGCTGTAATTGGAAAGGGCTAAACTGAGAGGAGTGGTAGGACTACTAACCTGTCACTGGCATCTGAGAAAACATCTACACAACATGGGCATATACAATGATGATCCCATCTGCAGATTTGTAATGAGGAGGAGGAAACAGCCACCGATATCATCTTCGAATGCGAAGCAACAGCTCAATGGAGATTTAACCTAACGAAAAAATTAGGGAATCAAATTATACCAGCGACAATCAATGACCTGATATAAGGAGAAGGTTTGAGTCTATTGCACTGCACTAAGGAACTAAGAAGGTACAATGAGACAGAAGGCTACAGTGCCTGGGGAGCACAAACCTCGCTTCTTAGTATCCTTATGACGATACCCTTCGACGTGGAATAATGCCACCATATATACAATGATGGGCATATACAATGATGATCCCATCTGCAGATATGTAATGAGGAGGAGGAAAGAGCCACCGATATCATCTTCGAATGCGAAGCAACTGCTCAATGGAGATTTAACCTAACGTATGGAAAAAACTTAGGGAATCAAATTGCAGCAGCGACAGTCAATGACCTGATACTTCTAAGGAGAAGGATTGAGTCTATTGCACTGAACTAAGGTACTAAGAATGTTCAATAAGCCAAAACGCCGCAGTGCCTGTTCATCACAAACCCCGCTTCCTGTTTTACCATACCATACCCCCGCAAGACTGAAAAGAGATCAAACAAATCGACGTTATAAATTACTAAAAACAATACGATTAAAATTAAACATTGAAACCAAACTTTGCAAGAAAATGATTAGACTTTTCTGGGCTTACGGTTGTAACGTGTGGGGCTCAACATCCAATTCCCACTGTCTCCAATCAATCCGACCTATATAAATAATGTAAAAATTAATTTAAATTGAAGCAATTCTATAATAAATAACTACATTTGACAACATCTTAATAATTTATAATAATTAATATAAACGGAGAATCAAAAATACGTAAATAATAAAATAAAGAAAAATTTTTTAAATTTTTTTTATTACATTTATTTGGTATTTACAACTACAAGCGATGTATTAAGTAAATATGTTCGTATATGTTGAATTATCATTTGAGGTCTTGTAGGAGAAGTTGCCCAGTGGTAACACTCCTTCACACTGATATCTTGTTCAGTCTTCACACAATGAGAAGGTCTCGGGGCCACTTTCGCTTCAATCGTCTGGGAAGATTTTCAGGTAGGGTTGGAAGTGATAAATTTCGTACGAATAGATTACTGTGTGAGTTCGGTGATTGATGAAATTTTTTATATCGGGTTTTGATGAGTTCGTGTACAAACGGGATGTGTAGGTCTNAGTAGTCTTTTAACAATTTATAACGTTCGTTTGTTTGCTGTCTTTTCAGTCTCGTATGGGGATTCCAAGTCAGTCGTTTATCCATGAAAAGTCCAAGATAACGCACAAGGTCAGTGGTAGGCAATGGAATTCCATTTATACTCACCGCAGGACATACATTTTTACGTAAGGTAAAATTGATCTGTTTGCTTTTTGTTAGGTTTACCTTTATTCTCCACTTTGTGAACCATAGTGTTAATTCATTCAGGTGTTGTTGTAAGTGTTGAATGTTAATTGAGGGGTCCGAATTGCGTGTAAGAATCGCTGTATCATCAGCGAATGTGTGTGTCGAAATGTTCACATGTGTAGGAATATCTGCAGTGTATATTGAAAATAGAAAAGGGCCAAGTATGCTTCCCTGAGGAACACCCGCCCTTATGCGTATATAAGATGAGAATTCAGTTCCCTGACGGACTCGACAAAATCGATCCGTCAGATAAGATCTCAGTATAAGATAGTACGTTTGAGGGAGGATGTTCCTCAGTTTCCAAAGCAAGCCTGAGTGCCAGACTCGATGGAAGGCCTGTTCCAAATCGAGAAAGACACCCAAGCAATGCTGTTTTTGTTCGAAGGAAGAGGCTATATTGTGAGCAACACGATGTAGTTGTTGAGTTGTCGAGTGAAATGTGCGGAACCCAAACGTATTATCTGTTTAGAATAATAATATTAGAATTTTCAATTAATGGCAGTAATCGTCGGAGATGGAGTTTTTCTAGTATTTTGGCAAGGATAGAAAGGAGACTAATGGGTCGATAGGAATTTGGAAGATCAGAACGTTTATTTGGCTTATGAATCATTTTAATTATAGAGAACTTCCATTGCAGTGGAAAATATGTGGTCCTGAGTACAGCATTGTATAGGTATGTTAAGTATAGTAAGCCTCTGTGGGGCAAATTTTGTAATATTTGTTTTGTAATTAGATCATAACCTGGAGCTTTTCGTGAAGGTAGTTGTTTAATAGTGTCTTATGTCTGTTGGAGTAAATGCTTTAGGAGATAAAGAAAAGTACACTAAATTTTATCTTATCGTTTGGAAATTTTGAAGAAAAAAAATTAAAGCTCATTCATCGGCTGTTGGCCTAAACCGGTAAGCAAATCTCCCTGGGGGGTTTCATAAATTCTTCCAGAGCTCCTAGGCTACGCATATAACTAATAAATATTCGATCGTACCATGCCATTGTTAATGATAAGTGGAAGGGGCGTTGTCTTATATATTAAACATAGGAACCATTAATTTTAACCCTTCACATTAAAAGATGTTAGACAAGTTGAGGATTTGCATTTTCTGTATTATTTATACCCATGAAATTTTAGTTTTAGTTGTTATATAAACTAATAACCGGTTGGGTACGGAATGAGGTCTCAATTATCGAAGGAAAATTATGAAAGAACGTAAAATAAATATTCTAATAGGGAAAGTTGTAGTAAAACCTGTACTCTTTTAGATTATCCTTCGCATGTGTGGCCGGGGAAGATAAACATAAATATTCCTCCGGTTATTTTCCGGGTACGGGAAGTGAAAATAGATTCCGCGGTCGGAAAACAGGTGTGTTTATTTATAATGAGCAAATATGCTCTGGCGAGAAAGCACGTGCATTGGATTAGGGTTTGAAAACGAAAGTAAACGTGCATGACCCCGAGGGCGGTGCCGGTTTTACCCATTTGCATCTAAGGCCGTTTTGACCCTCATGATGATGAGAGATAACAATCCAATTCCGCGACAGAAAATAACTTATTAATATTAATCATCACGTTGTACAAACATAGAGTATAATCCAAACAGAAGGGTTTTTTCACCCCCCCTTCGAGTTATTTTTAAGCCCGGGGAAAAAAGTACAAAAACACCCGTGGAAGACGTAGTACATTATTTAAGCGGAGGATCTTGAGCCGCCCTATCTTGTCCGGAGGTGGAATTAATTCATTATTAAATGAAGAGGATCCATCTCGAACTAGGCTGCATTATTAAAGGGAGATTCTGTTTAAAAGCGGGACTCGACATCTCCCCTGACAGAAAACGTCTGCACCTTTAGCCCTCGTCCTTAATGATTTCATAACTCGGCGAAAATCCCATTGTAATGGCGAGAAGTCGTTAAAATTTGACGTTACAAACTCTACACCTTCCGTCTAAATTAACACTAGAATAACTAAAGGTTCTGGGTTTTTCAAATAGAAAGACCAATGACCATCTTGTTAGTATAACGTTTTAGCACACACTAATAGTGAATAGAGGATGAGAGAAAGAGAGAGAGAGATTTGTTCTATGAATAATAAAAACTTAAAGCAGATAAATAGTTTTATATTATTATTCATACAACAAATAAAGCCTCTCTCATTCTCTCTCTNCACACACTCTCTCTCTCTCTCTCTCTCTCTCTCACTCACTCACACACACACACACACACACACACACACACACACACACACACACACACACACACACACACACACTCTTTCTCCCTTGCCACACTTTCACTTTTCCCTTTTCATTTTTTCACTGCCTCACAATCATTATCAATGTTTTTCTCTCTATAATCTCTCCCTTTCTCTCTCTCTCTCTCTCTCTCTCTCTCTCTCTCTCTCTCTCTCTCTCTCTCTCTTACTCTCTCTCTTTTTATCTTTCCTCACTTTCACTTTCCTCTGTTCATTTGTTCTCTGTCTCACACTCTTTACCAATGTTTTTTCCCTTTCACCATCTCTTTCTCTCTCTCTGTCTCGCACACACAACTCTTTCTCTCTTGCCACACTTTCGCTTTTCCCTTTTCATTTTTTCACTGCCTCACCATCATTATCAATGTTTTTCTCTCTCTCTAATCTCTCCCTTTCTCTCTCTCTCTCTCTCTCTCTCTCTCTCTCTCTCTCTCTCTCTCTCTCATTCTCTCTCCTTCCCTCTTTTGCTTTCTCATTTACTTTTCCCCCCTCTATTTCTACTTCGCTTCGAGCAGTGGGTGTCTGTTCGTGTTGACTTTTGTTTGTTTTTAGCTGTGAAGGTTTGCCGCTGTGTGTGTGTGATGGTTTATTATCTCGTTCTCTTTTTCTTGGTTGTTTCTCTCTATTTTCCCTTTTCGCTCATTCCCTCATTGGTCTCTATTATTTCTCTTTTTTCTTTCTCTCTTTATCTTTTCTCTACTTCTTTCTCTCTTTCATTTGCCGTTCTTCTTTATCTTTTAACTCTCTCCCGTCCTCTCTTTTCACTAATTATCTCTCTCAATCTCTGGCTATTCACTTTTCTCCCCCTCTCTGCCATTTCACTGTTCCCTCTCTCGTTTTTCACTTCTCTCTCTCTCTTCTTTTGCTCTCTCACACACATACACATACTAATTCCCTCTTTCTCTTTCTCCTTCTCTCTTAATTTCTTTTTTCCGTCTCCCAGGTTTTCTCGCCCTCACTCTATTTTTTTTTCGTTCTCTCCCTTATCTATTTATAAATCAATCTTTGTATCTATCTATCCTTCTACCTAGTAACTTTCTACTATCTATCTATATATCACCCTTTTTCTGTCTTTTTATTTCTTTTATTATTTACTAAAGCCAATAATATTTTCCATATAACAGGAGCACTATTATAACATTCTTAGGATATAGATATCAATTCACTTGTTCTATAAATGTTTACGTCCAAACTGTCAAATATATTGTGTTAATAAGGCTGGTTTATATTGCATATTAAACTAAACGGAAATTCTTAAAATTCTAGTAATAGATAACAAGACAATTAGGACTCAATATATTCAACCTAGCTTTAGAACCCGGCGTTGTCCAGGGGGATAATAAAAAGTGTTATTTAACACATTATTTTGAGTATACATACTGCTATTACTAGACAGGAACATATATATATATATTCTGGAGCATGCAACCTATAATTTTCATTTTGTCCAAAATTGGGCAAAGATGGTCTTAATTCTCTAAATTGCTTCATTTCGTTCTTCGTGATATTGTGATGATTAAGTAGCACGTGAGAATGACATATGAAATTATTTTGTGCATTTCGTTGTGCTCTTTTTTCTTCTGTTTCATTTTGTCTCTTATCTGGAATTCATTTGGCAATATTTCTGCGACGACCAATATTTTGTCGTTTTCGTGGCATTTTAAACAATAACATAATACAGTTCAAACAGCAATTCTACAACAGCAGTGTCAAAAAAGACAAAATGTAATATTAAACATAATTCATGATACAGCAAAATCGTCTTAATTAATTAGAAACCATAAAAACTGAATATTACTGAACTTCGCAATCTCACATTTATATCACATTTAATTTATACTGAACGGGTTCTGTAAATTTATATTTTTTTATGAATAAATACTTGTAAAACAAAATCGGTTTTTCCAGTCTTTTTCTTTGTATACTAAATAAACACTTGGAGTACTTTTCTCAATTCTGATGGTTTGGCTGAGTGGAACCGTCGTCGTTCAGGCCACATGCCGGTAGTTCGTACTCCTATCTAAACCACTGCTGCCTGTAGTAAAGATACAACGATGAAGTTTGTATCTTCCTATCTTCACATCATCAAAACGAATTCTGTAGTTTTGCAACTATAATCAATTCGGTAATTTTTACTATTTTTTGGGTTCGCGTAGTTTTTGTGTCTATTGACTGTTATCACCTCCAGATCGTTATTTGAAAAACGCGGGAAACGTGTATCATACCGGGAGCCGAAAGCCGTTCGAACAACTGACAGCTGTGAGAATGGACGCCTCAAATTCATGAAATCTCTCTTTTTTGTAAATCCCCATTATTTATATGCCCATTTTATATTCTCTCGACCCTCCAGGCACTAATAAAAACAAGCTGTAAAAGTTTCATCGAAATCGGTTCAATAGTTTTCGTTTTAATGATTAACACACATAGGAACCTTCATTTTTATAGATTAAACGCTATAAGTGAGTAGATTTCTGCCTACGTCATCAACATCCTGTACCGAATTTTTTTTATTCAACTTATCGTATCGTTCTGGGATGGTTATTTATCCCCTTAAACTTAGTACAACTTCGAGACTTTGTTATTTTTATTGTTGACTTGGTTGTTGTTACTCATTTTGGTGGGTTGGTCGAGGAATCGATATCGATATCGGTACACGACTTGAATATCCCCATGCAACTCTCTTCTCCTTGTTCTCCATCAGACATACGATACACTATTAAATAAACACCTTCACGAAAAGCAACATATCATACCTATACGAAGCTGAACTTCCATTGCAATGTTCTCTATAATTAAAATGGTTCATAATCCAAATAAACCTTCTGATCTTTCAGGTTTCTACCCACTAGTCTCCTTTCTATCTTTGCAAATTCTAAAAAAACTACTTATCTGATGAATATTGCCAATAATTGTAAATTGTTATACTATTCCAGATCATCAGTTTGGGTTCCGCACATTTCACTCGACAATTCAACAATTACATCGCGTTGCTGACAATATAGCCTTTTCCTTTCAACAAAAACAGCATTGCTTGAGTGCCTTTCTTGATTTAGAACAGGTTCTCGATCGAGTCTGGCACACGGGAACTGAAGAATATCCTCCCTCATACGTACTATCTCATATCGAAATCTTTTCTGACGGACTTCACCTTATATACGCACTAGGGCGGGTGTTCCTCATGGAAGCATAACTGGCCTATTTATTTAGGTTAGGTGTATTTAGGTTTAGGCCTAGTTATTTGAAAGACGCGGGAAAGGTGCATCATACCGGGAGCCGAAGGCCGTCCGAACAGCTGACAGCAGTGAAAATGGACGCCACAAATTCATGAAATCTCTCTTTTTTGTAAATATACCACGCAGCCTAACTAATTGTAAGTCGAATCGGTAAAGACAAGCATGAAATCACCGTCATGATTATCGGGTCAATTGAGGGCAATACTCTCTTCCTGGTGGACGCCGGCTGACGTTTGCCAGGCAAAAACTACGGCATAAACCTAATTAATATGTATCCCACGGCTCATTTCATTACTCGAAACCGGGCCACATTTCCGAAAATAAAACCACACACGGGAATAACAAACAAACGGCGAGGATCCTTGTTTAAACTGTTTTAAATAAACGCCGGTTATGTGGATCACGTATTTTCAAAGGTGTATTCAAAATGTCGTTTGAGTACATTTGTCATTGGCATACGGGTGAAACTGACAATGAGCAAGTTATTCCCTTACCCTCCTAGCAAATAGCGTACGTTAAACATTATTTATAGACGATTCTTAAAAGGTGGTCATGTACTTTTATGTAATATAAAGTAGTATACGTGTAGCATAAGTATATTATGTTCAGTTTACATGAACAGCAATTATAATGTTGGTGTAGAAGAAATCGACCACGATCGTTAATGTGTTTGAGATCAGGTAGAGAAAGAAGTAGATTCTGTGATCACATGCCATGCTTTCGGCCTTTATAAGACCATCATCAGGGCAGCATTCTATTTCTCATATTAACATGAGAAATAGGATGCTGCCATGATGATGGTCTTATAAAGGCCGAAAGCATGGCAAGTGATCACAGAGTCACTTCTTTCTCTACTTGACTAGAAACCAGATTCCAAACACAGCAATTATAATATTCTTTCCACAGTCCATATATACATATATATAAACCCAGCCCATATATAAAACCGAAAAAAATTTGGGTTACAGTGTTCTCAAATAGATTCAAATGGAACCACACGAACTGTACTATCTCAATCCGGTCGGAAGTTTTGAATTTTTACGTGTTTTTTTCGAAAAATCTCGAACCATAAATTGTCATTTTTTCAAGATGTACATCATCTGTTCCAATTTTTAACACATTTGAATTCTGCATTAAATTTCCTATACGGAGAGGCTATTTTTAATCTAAACTCTGATATAGTTTTATTAATCCAACCAAAAAAAAAAAATTTAAAAAAGGAGAAACTTTTGATAAATTTCCAAATATAATTATTCAATCTGTCCAATCTGAAAGTTCCTACAATAAGTTTTTATGTTATTTAGTTCCATGCTTGTTAAGTTTATGAATCTTGGATAAAATTTAATTGGATTTTTATGGTCTTTAGGATTATTTTTATTTTTCAATTAATTAAGGTTTTTAGTTGAGATAAAAAAGTCAGTGTCACGAGCGGGATTCGAACCCACGAGCGTGGCCATTTCATTTGTCGCCGAGAATCAAATAGATTACACGACATTTGAAAAATGGCAAAAAGGAGGGAAAATTCAAAAGGTGCGGTTGAGATAGGAAGTTAGTGTCCGAGGAGATCGAGGTCATGATAGCTCAAGTGGTAGAGCAGCGGCGTATAGATCGTGGGTTCGAATCCCGCTCGTGACACTGACTTTTTATCTAAACTAAAAACCTTAATTAATTGAAAGATATTAATTGGTCAAGAGGACCACGAAAACTAGTGAATTATTTTTATTTTTAAGTGTACCATACCTCATGTTTTTAATTTTTTTGAAGGAGAATCCAGGAGAATTTCCAAAACCAGATCAGGCGTTTTCGGTACACACCCAAAATACAAGCAAACAAGCTTATTAGAAAAATAAATCTTCGACTTTAAATCTAAAATACTAGTCGTCAATGCTTGTACGTTAAAAGGGGTTGCTCTGACAAAACCCATTCTCATAAATTCAGATAGCCAAGCAGCTATTAAAACAATAAAAAAATATACCAAAACTAGCCAGTGAATGCATTCAAAATCTCCAAAACCTGGGGAAAAAACATTTCAAAAAGCCATCTTATTCAGCGTAAAATTCTCTAAAAAATGAGGCCTAGCGCAGGTCTGTGATTAAAGGGCTAATATGTATTTCCAAAGTTGGTCTTTTTTTGAGTGAGAAAACTGTCAATACATACATTGACCAATTAACATAACCCGTATATGCCCAGTATTGCAAAAACGCAACGTAGCATTTTTTTAAAATAGAATTTTCTTTTTCTTTCCATTAAATATTATTTCGGGTTATATTTTTAGCGCCTTAGGGCGGGATGTACTAAAACGAAATTTGACTCATTTGCTTTTCGGTTTTATTGGCAACCCTCGTTTGTGTTATGTATTCCAAATTGAACGTTCTTGAAAGGGAAATGTCTCAAGAAAATTAAGTTTTTCTATTACAATATTACTTACTTTTTTACACGTTGTACTTACGTTATTTTGGTTTTTCTTTATACTGTTGAAAATAACTGTGAGAAAAATTTAAAAAAAGTCCTATTACGGATATTTGGCGTCTAATGTCAGTGTTGCGTTTTCGCAACACCAGTCACTTATACTAACTTGTATTTTCTCTTCCTTTGAGATTTATTTATTTTTCTATTTCCCATTTTTCACTACCCTTTTCTTATATTATTATATAATTTTTATCTTATCTCTTCACAGTTTATTATATTATCTTATCTAATCTTAGTATCTTATATACTAGTGATACATTATTATTTCCCTTCCTTTTTATTAGAAAGTATTATACTGCCCACGAGCTACTGTGTATTTTTTCGGAATTACAGGAACTATAAGGATAGACCGAACTGAAGACGCGCCCATAAAAGATATAGCTATTATGAAAAAAGAACCTAGTGGTTCATATCAGTCTTGTATAGAAAAAAACCTCATCAATTCTACTGTGCCGGTGGAACGATAACTCGGTGGTAACAGTACTTTCGAATTGCCAAAGTCACTCCGCTACGCCAGGCTCATAGATATCCCGCAGCTCATTTAAAAAAATCCAGGTCCAACAACCAATAAAGTCTTACAACCAAAACATGGTGGGGTATGGACAGGATGGATCAAAACGTTGCCATTTACCGTACATCCATCAGGTATAAAAAATGGTGGTGGCCCATATTTCTCTGGACCATAGATATGGCTCTATAGAATGCCTGGTTGTTATACAGAACATCTCCAGGAGAGTCATTAGATTTTTTGCAGTTCAAGAGAAGTGTTGCAAATGAACTGCTTGAAAGATTCGGAAATGCACCTAAATGAACAAGGTATTCGACATCAACTGTTATGAGCAGGATTTCGTCGGGGACCCGATTCGACAAAATAGGGCATTTCCTAGGGACGAAAGAAAAACAAACCCGTTGTGGAGTATGTAAATCCACAACCATAAAACAATGTGGAAAATGCGGAATCGCATTGCACGAAAAATGTGTTCTTGAATTTCACCAAAACTAGACAATTGAAAAAAAATTGTCGTTACAAGAAAGACTGTTGTAAAAATATATATATAATTATAAGGTTATTATGATTCATGATGATTTTAATTTACCTATATTTCGAATATAATCCTCATTTCACACATATGTATAGGATAAAGGTAATAAGGAGAAATGACTCCTCAAGTGACCGGTGTTGCGTTTTCGCAACACCCTAATTTTCATACTAAATGCCTAGCTATATTTTTTTAAACATTTTTTATTGTTAAAAGGGGTGAAAAAGAAAAGCTACTTTAAAGATAATTTCGAAATTCCTCAAAAAAAAAAAAAAAAAGTGGGCATATGATTGTGTAACAATGTACGAAAAACCTGTAAAGATCGACGCCGGTAGCGACGAGATAAAGATAAAAAGTTGAGTTGTGTACAAAATCCCTAAATGTCAGTATCACATTGCCGCTGGTTTATTTTAAATACTTTTATTATTGTAATATAAATAGGTTTTTATTGTGTTTAATTATTAATTAATTTAGCCGGGATAATAGTCTCGAAAAGGAGAAAAGTCCTCACTTGATATTAAGGTTAACTTGTATGAAATAGGACTGGGGTGTATGCAAAGTTTAGCAGGTCGAAAATTATTAATTTTAACTTCTCTAATTTCGTGGTCCGCTTGACCAATTAATATATTACAATTAATTAATTAATTTTAACATAAGTTAAAAAATATTTGCAAAGACCTTCCTCAACTATTTAAATCCAATAACGATTTAAAAAGACAATTTCTACCCTGATGTCAGGTGTTTTGTGGTCTAAGTCGTAAATTAATTAAAAATACTTATGTGCTGTTTATGTTGTTCAATCTGATAAAAAAAAGGCCGACATTTATCGTTTCGTTGATTCATGAAGTCCCGAAAAGTTCGGCTATGGTCAGGGGAACCTCTCTTTCGACGGTTGTGACAAATCTGGATAAGGCTAACAAAGCCGGGGTGAGGACCTGCTTATAATTGGCATCGAAGTCCCAAAGGATTTAATTAGGTTCGAATCGCAAGAGCGGGGTTCTCTCGAATAAAAAAAATAAAAAATATATAAAGATGAAGAAAACAGATAATTAATCGGCGACACGGGCTCGTTTAGGCCACGCAACCTCCCCCCGACGCGTTTCTAACCCTTCTGCGCTATTAGTTTTATGTTAATTTCGAGACACGTCGAAATCCTCTTTTGGTAAAAAAGAAACCAGGCCGTAAAAGTGAGTTACGAACGCTATTTATACACTGACCGCAGTTTGTAGTTTAGCCAAGAAACGCACTGAGGAAAAACTCCCCGGGGCAGATTGTATAGGGGTGTACATTAGCGAGGAGTAAATCATATAGAAGGATGGGGGCTTTCTCGCAAACTGCATTTGGGGAAAAACACATTAAACGAGTCTGACCCTCCTTGCCATTACTTTAACAAAGTTAGCTTCCTATCCCGGCATTGGACCAGGAGGGGCATCCACATCCAACATCGATTTTAGGATGCCTTTTTTTATCTACTCTTATCGAGGAAAAGAAATAAAGTGAAATGCCATTTTCAATTCCATATCAAACACTATTTTACAAAAAATATACCGGAAAAGTTGAAAATCTCCGAATAAATATTACACGCCCACATCAACATTTGCAAAACAAAAACGATTTAACACAAACAGTTTAGAGACCTAAAGTTCAGATAAATTTAAAAATTTCAAAAAAATGCTTTAAATGACCTAATGGTTTTTAAACACTAAGTAAATTTCATGAATAAATTGTATTTTACATCAGGAATAACTGCACTAGGGCATACACTTTTACAACTATGTATATATATACATACAGGCCATACAGATAGCGTGTAGTCAAGCCGCCGGACTTACCTCGAGTTCTCGAACACGGTAGCGGTTTCAGAGTCCCCTGTTTCGCTTTTTAGGTGAAATTGGGTTTTTTATTGTATATAATATGTCTTATGTGTTGTGTATATATGTTTTGTTTGAGTGAATGTATTTATTAGCGTGACTGGCGAGGGGTGAGGGTGAAATGTAACGTCATCATCGCCCCTCGAACGTTGAGAGCGTATGAGTGTGTGTTCGAGGTCGATGGCGGAATGTTTATAAAAGTACTCCATCGACTCCAATTTAGATTAGTTTGAGTATAAGCCGGTGGAGGAATATCGTACTCCACCGACCAAACGGAATAAATGTACTGTACGAATGTATTTATTTGTATGAATGTAGTGTTTGAAAGGGTAAATATAAAATAGATTTAGTGGGGGATGAAATGACCTAGATTTCGGAAGCTCCAGTTAAAAAAAATAAAATAAAAAATAACTGCAATAAATCAAATCGTCGAAGAAAAAAAGTCAATAATCTACTTACTTATGGTTGAAAAATGATTATTACATATTGATCGCATAAAAATTGATAGATACATAGAGATGGTGGATAAAGTTGAAAAGAGAGAGGGAGAGAAAAAAAGAGTGAGTGATAGAGAGTGAACGTAAAGGGTGGCATGCAAGCAAAATAAAAAGAGAAAGAAAGGGAAAAAAGACATATACGTAACTAAATAAATTGGTGTAATCGAACAATGTATACAATGTTTAGTGACCGTTAGCCAATGATTATTCGGAGATCTGGTATGACGTAGGTTTTAGAAAAACATTTTCTTTATCGTGCCAACGTTTCGATCTTTATTGAGGTCATCTTCAGGGCTCATAATATTTGTTTTCTGTGAGAATGTGACATTAATATGTTGGGTTGGGCGTCTCAAGAAGAGAGGTGGATAGTGAAAGAGAGGAGAGAGAGAAAAACATAAAATGAATATTGTTTTATTTCAAAATCTCGCGAATTTAGGTTAGTGAGGGCGAGAAAGAGAGATATAGAGAGAGAGAAAGAGAGAAGAGGGAGAGTGAAAGAGGAAAGAGAGAGGGGCGAGAGAAAAAGTGAAAGCATAAGAGAGAATGAGAACAAAAGAAAGAAAGAGGCAGAAATAAATGAATGAATGAGGGAGTGAAAAATAGAGAGAGGGAATGTGAGAGTGACAGAAGAAAGAGTTAAAGGAAATCAAAGACAAAGAAAAAGAATAAAGAAAGAGAAAAGTTAGAGGGAGGAAAATATAATAGAGGAAAGAATTAAAGAAAAATATCAATAAAAAGTGAGACAGAGAAAACCATAGGGATGGTAGTGTGAATGAAAGAAAGAGAGATTTTGAGAGAGAAAGAAGAAAGAGAAAAGATGGAGAGAGGAAAAATGATAATAGAGAAAGAAAAAAAGAAACATATCGATAGACAATGACATAGAGAAAACCATAATGATAATATTGTGAATGTAAGAAAGAGAGATTTTAAGAGAGAAAGAAGAATGAGAAAAGATAATGAGAGGAAAAGGTAATAGAGAAAGAAAAAATAAACATATCGATAGAAAGTAAGATAGGGGAAACCATAAGGATGGTATTGGGGATGAAAAAAAAGTGATTTTGAGAGAGAAAGAAGAAAGAGGAAAAAGATAATAGAGAAAGAAAAAAAGAAATATATCGATAGCATGTGAGATAGAGGAAACCATAAGGATAGTAGTGGGTATAAAAGAAAAAGAAATTAAGAAAAAAAGAAGAAAGAGAAAAGTTAGAGATAGAGGTACATAATGATGGTATTGTGAATGTAAGAAAGAGAGATTTTGAGAGAGAAGTCATTAAGAGAGAGAGAGAGAGAGAGAGAGAGAGAGAGTGAGAGTGTGAGACTGAACTGAACCGAACTTTTATTTTTTGTGTACAAATTTAGGACAATACTGTCTTCCGTTACAATTATGCACGCAACATTAGTTGCGAATGTTTTCACAGAGGTTTTATTATCAGTATCCATTGTTTGTAATTGATGTGATAACGTTTCTTTTTCAATTAAGTTCAATAGATAAAAATAATATACATATAAAATATAAAATGCAATGCATTCAATTTTACTTATTTATCATTTTAGAAGTAATAAAATATCTATTTTAATCCTTATTAAAATAAATTTAAACCCTAAATATTCACTTTAATCATTTTTAGTTATTATAATTTTTTGTGATTATTATTTAAAAATTATTTTTTTAGTTAACTGGTCTTCTTTTTGTAAATTTTTTGTAAACAAATCAATATTTTCCTTTTCTTGTCAATATCATTCACTTTTTATTTTTGAATATCATGCAATCTTTTTATTTAAGAAAGAGAGAGAGAAAGAGAGAGTGAGTGAGAGAGTGAGTGAGAGAGAGCATGAGAGAAAGGGAGAGAAAAATAATGGTTGACTGTGTGGATAAAGGAAGAGGGAATCATTATTTCGACTTTTAATGAGGACAATAATTGGTATTCTAAAATTGTATTTATTCGCAACATTTGTTAAATATTATAAAATTAAAACAATTACTTAATAAACAAAATTATTAAACCATCTTTAATTTTTATTTGTTTAAATTCTAATCTAAATTTATTGGCCTGGTATGCGATTTAAAGTTATGAGATTTTTTTTTTAGTTGTAGTCAGACGAGTTTCGTTTTTGGCCTTCTTTGCTAGATATAGTTGCAAAAGTTTTGTTTTTGTTAGTTTTTTGTTTTGTTATTTATATCCCATTGTCCGATGGGCAAGTGTAAAGTTTTCGACAGGGTGAAAAGGATCAAGCCTGTTACTGGGCTTCGTATAATAGCGGCATAAATCGTTCAGGGCTTATCTCCTGTGTTTTCTCTTATCTTAACTGGCCCGCTTCTAGACTTCCTCCGACTTAGCTTCCAATGGACTCGGCGAATCAAGCCGTCGGACGGCCCGGCTTCTAACGGGCTTGTTAGCCCTCCGTTGTCGTTTCCGACTTTTCATCCGTCCTTTACAACAGAGCTTTGAAGATCCGCACAAAATCGCTTTTTACGGTTTATTTATAAACCAACATAAAATTTACTCAAGGTTCATCATATTGTCAAAATATATCGTAAAAACGAAGTATATTGTGTGTGATGATCATGACAAAAGGTAACTCTCACCTGGATACTTTGTTACTTTTTTTGTTTGTATGTTATATAAAAAGTTAACAAAAGTAGGACCGTGACTGTTACGAACTTTTTTGTTCTCCCCCGACAACCCCTTTTTGCAATTTTACTCCACCGATGGAATGTTTGATGTCGGAGGAAACGCCAATCCCTCCGGGCCATCCGGGCGACAGGACTTTATGAAGCCGGAATGTTTGTATGAAGTTTTACGAGCTACGTGAGTTTACACTGTCTGGGCGAGTTTAATATAAAGATTACAGGGAAAGAGAGAGAGAGAAAAAAATGTGTAAAAACTTAAGCCAGAGGGAGAGAGAGAAAGAAGTTGAAACTTTCACTCGGTCGATTTGATAAAACAAAAATCGTCTGAAAATATTTTAAAAATTTCATTAAATTTTAAATTCTTTTATTATTTGGAATATTTACAAATAAGATTTTCTTAGTCTGTAAGCTGGTACCGAAAGGGTTCAGGCATCGTTAACTTAGTCGCCTATTCTGCTTTAACTTGTTTCAGGAATTACCAATATTCATAAAAACACTACAATTTTATTTTAATTGATCTTTAAAGATTGGCTATGTAATGTTGATAATTTCAATTTAAGTTAAAAATAAAAGTTTCGTTATTTTAACCATGAACGTCGAGACAAACACGGCGATTTTCTTATCTTCTCTGCTTGTTTCTCTGCTTTTCATTCGTTTATTGCAGTTTTCTTAGATATATCTCTCGATTCATATCCAAGATACTACTCGACCGTTATTCCTTCCTAGAATAAAATTCTCGTCTGCATGCAAGGCTTACGACCATATTGTACATGGATAATAGAGATTACACATTAATTGATAATGTTATAACTATGCTAGACAAGGAGGGAGGGAGGGAGGGAGAGAGAGAGAGAGAGAGAGAGAGAGAGAGAGAGAGAGAGAGAGAGAGAGAGAATAAATATTCTTTCTTCATTGAGAGAAAGAGATAGCTTGCGATATAACGAAGTAGAATGAAGTGAAATGGAATGGGAGTGAGAGAAAAAGTGGAAAAGCAAAAGAAGAAGAAACAGAGAGAGAGAGAGAGAGAGAGAGAGAGAGAGAGTGTGTGTGAGAGAGAGAGTGACAGGCAGACAGACAGAAAGAATATACGTTGTATACCTTGAGGCTTTTGTTTAGCACTGTTTATTTCTTGTGTATTTTTTTATGAGGGTTTGCAACAGCAGAGTTCATGTCAATCCTCAGGGTGCCGGTGTTTTTGAGAAAAAACTCATTTGTAAGTATGTCGGGTTGGAATGAAGGGCCGCTGGATTCGAACCCGGGACCTTTACCTTACAGTGGTGAGCGCCGTGCCAACGCCTAAACCGTTGCGGCCACCGACGCCCATATTTATTGTGCATTATTAATATAGAAAGTGTGGGAGAATGTCATTGAAAAGTTGAGTGAGAAAACTTTGGAGGGTGGGAGATGGGAGGTGAGAATGATATACAAACAAGTAGGTGCATAGAAAGGTAGATAGATAACTAGAGAGAGAAAAAAGAGTTAGATATTTTGGTGGTTGAAGATATTGAGATACTGGAGAGATAAAAAAAAGCAAAATGACAGGCGTGAGATAGTGTAAGAGAAAGGGGTTTGGATAAATAAATGTAGATCAATAGATAGATAGGTAGATACATAGATAGACAAATAGATAGATAGATAGATACATAGATAGATAGATAGATAGATAGATAGATAGATAGATAGATAGATAGATACATAGATAGATAGATAGATAGATAGATAGATAGATAGATAGATAGATAGATACATAGATAGATAGATAGATAGATAGATAGATAGATGGATAGATACATAGGTAGATAGATAGATAGAGAGAGAGAGAGAGAGAGAGAGAGGGAGAGAGAGAGTCCGAAAAAACTGGAGAGATAAGAAAGAGAAGCAAAGTGAAAGGCATGATGGAGAGTAAGAAAAAGGTGTATAGATAAATAAAAATTTAGATAAATATATGGATAAATAATTAGCTATATAGGTATATAGATAAATAGAGAGGGAGAGAGACAGAGAGAGAGAAGAAAGAGATAGATTTAGTGGTTGAAGCAATTGAAAATTGCAGAGATAAGAGAGAGAACAAAGTGAGAGGCGTGAGAGAGCGTAAGAGAAAGGTGTTTAGATAAATAAATGTAGATAAATAGATGGATAAATAATTAAATAGATAGGTAGATAGATAAAGAGAGAGATAGAGATAGATAGAGAGAGAGAGAGAGAGAGAGAGAGAGAGAGAGAGAGAGAGAGAGAGAGAGAGAGATTTCGTGGTTGAAGCAATTGAAATCATCAATATATATATCTATAGATAGGTAGATAGATGCATAGATAAAAAGAGAGAGAGAGATATGAAAGAGAAAGAGAGATAAAGTGGTTGAAGCAATTGAAAATTGGAGAGATAAGAGAGAAGAAGCAAAGTGAGAGATGTAGAGAGAGTAAGAGAAAGGGGAAAAATAAATAAATGTTGATAAATAGATAGGTCGATAGATAGATAGATAGATAGAGAAATTTAGTGCTTGTAGCTATTGAAAACTGGAGAGATAAGAGAGAGAAGCAAAGTGAGAGGCATGATGGGGATTAAGAGAAAGGGGTATAGATAAATAAATGTAGTTAATAGATAGACGACATAACGACGAACAACATAAAACTAGATGTCGTTAACAATAAGATCGCTAGTAGCTCACACACTAACTTATTTAAGATAATACTTAAGTAGGCCTTTTCAATTTTCATATATGACCTCATTTGAACTCATGTCGCTTGTGATTGATTTTAATCCCTACGTACTCAGGTAGCTTTGAAGCTGGATGGCTTTGAAAAGACTCTCAGAGGAATACGTATGTTCGTTTCCTCGGGTTTGTTGGTGTTGAATGAGTTACTTAAGATTACTAGACAGGAGGCGACTGCATTTCTTCCTACTTGGCATGTTTGTACCAAAACATTTTCAATAAAGAAATGCAGCTCGCTTTTCATTTTCCTAAACTTTTGGATGTCATTTAATTCAAAGAAGAGTTAGTAGAGCAGTGCTTTGTTTAAATATTCTGGATCAAATTTCGTTTAGCTTTTAATTTTCCGTAAGTGAACAATATTGTAACAAATTTCTAGCTGAATCGCACAAGTCTGAACAAGTGAGTGATTGAAATTTCAATCTGAACAATTCTAAAAATAAATCGACAATGGGGATCCACAGTATGAATGCGTGAAGGCTTATCCTTTCAACCCAGAGGGTGGATCCTGCTAAATTGAGTCGCAAATGGATTGAGGCCTTCTCAATTTATATGGGGGCTGTCGAAGGAGCCAAAGAAGGGTGAATGGATTAAACATCCCCCCGCGGCCAGGAAGAATAAGCACACAATCCTACTACGGAGCTCTGTTAAACGGCCGACTCACCCTCGGAGATTATTTCTTTGGGGGTGGAATTTTCCAATAAACCGAGGATACTACTTTTAAAATCTATATAGGACGATATTTCGTCATTTTTGACAGCCGTAAACAAAATTAAGTTTATTTTGTAACACATTGACAGACTGGTGATTATCTTATAGGTTTATCTGTATTTCTTAGTCAGCCGGATGAAAATTGTATGTGGGCATTTAAATTGTCAGTTTTGCGACCCTCTATGTAGGGTTAAGGTGAAATTAAAAAAAAAAAAGTGAGGAAGCGAAGTAGATAAGGGAGTGAGACTATAACTCACCCGTTGTCACTCTCCACAAAAGCCGCTAAATAAATGCTCTCGCATAATTTACAGGTTCTCAGCCGACTCATTAAACAGGCTCGATACTCTGGAACTTGATTTACGCCCCTGGCTAATCCTTATTGTTTTTCACGGCGAGACGGGGCCCGGCCCTCTGTTTGACCAAGATTCAATATATCTTCCAAGGGCCCATTCGATACATCTCTAATAGATTTATTGCCCTTGACACCGTTATATTCAATTAAGGACGGAGCTATATTTTGACGCTTCCAGCCCGTGACTCGGATACAAAATAAACAGGCATTAATCAGACGGTCTGGACATGGCAAAGGGTTCGACACATTCCGAATTGGTAAAGAAGGCACATTTTTTAACGTGGACGTCCAATGATCATTAAACAGTGCGAAAAAATTCCATCTCCTTAGAGCCTGCGAAGAATCTAAAAAAGGATTTTTATTTATTGTATCACACCATCTTCCGTGGTGGGTTGTCAAAATTCGAGTTAAACACCCCAGTAACTTCAAGAGGAAATCGTATTTTATTGTTTTGTCGTTTCCGATCATTATTAAAGTCCTACCTTTTGGTTTGTAAGATGAATATCAACATCTCAACATCTTCAATAGTGGGTTTGTGAACCAAACTGCAAGTCTTTAAAAACGAACACTCTAGATCAAGGTATGGTCTGGAAGAACAAAGCAAATTTAGTTGCTACTGCCAAGTTGTTGGCCTATTTTAAGGACATCATCGGGGAAAACAACATTAAATATTAAAGTGTGTGGTGATTAGTGACCGTTAATCGATATTTATTTAGAAATCGTGAGATGCGATCTGGTGTGATGTAGGTTTCAGAAAAACATTTTCTTTATCGTTTCATCGTTTCGATCTTTATTGAGATCATCTTCAGGGCCTGGGATTTACAAACATTGTTTACATATTACAATTACATTTTGGATATGGAAAAGTGAATTTATACAATGCAAAATATATTTTATATATTCAATCAAAGTAGTTCTACTCACTCAAAGTGTTTGTCTTCTGTGTAATTCTGTCATTCTTGCGTGTCATGTCGAGACTGCCAGTGAGATTTTGCTATTTTGTGGTTATATACGTTGTATTTTGAAGGGGTGGGGAAGGATGTCGGTATATATTTTCTATACCGACATCCTTCCCCACCCCTTCAAAATCTAACGTATATAAATGTAATAATAATATAATGTAATATAATATAATGTATTTGTAATATGTAAACAATGTTTGTAAATCCCAGGCCCTGAAGATGATCTCAATAAAGATCGAAACGTTGGCACGATAAAGAAAATATTTTTCTGAAACCTACATCACAGCAGACCGCATCTCACGATTTCTAAATAAATATTAATTATTAAAGATTGATTGCCCTGATGACAATCTTAAAGTATGTTGAAAGGCAGTAACAACTAAATTTGCTTTCTCCTTCAATTACTTTGATCCAAAGTGTTCGTAAGTGAAAAAATGGTCGATACTTCTAATACTGAAAATAAATTTTTAAGAACTAATCCCATAACATTTGGTAGTTTGGACATTTTGGTCTGTCTATCGTAGATTTTGGGCTGTCAAATGTATATCATCTAAGTTCATCACCCCAAAGATCACCAGGAAATCGGACAATATTTCAACCTAGTTGTTGCCGATCATTATGGCCTATTGTCCTTCTTTTGTTCTATTATAGTTGTTGGGGTCCTTCCGAGTCGCCGTTGAACCTTGCGAGTCCCACCAGGAAGGTCCCAACTGTTATGCCCCACCGGGAAGCCCGCGACCGTGAGCTCTACGTCTCAAGATCCCTTTCAGGCAGGCGAGAAGGGCACTCCTAAGTGGTAGGCTCTGTAGAGCCGGGAGGAGACTTTTGACCCTAAAAATGACCGTTGAGTGAGAGGCAGAGTTTCCACCTGTCCGACTGTACCGGGCACACCGGAGATCGTGAGCTCGTACGACCCGTGGGTCCTTTCTAGTCTTCAAAGTGGAAACCCTAGTTCCTTGAGTAAACTCAAGTGTCTTTGAGAAGAGCCGGTGAAAATACGGGCGAGATGTATCTCAAGCTGATGAGGTTGAGCCGAATTCTTACGCCAGTCCGATGGACAAGACTCTTCTTTCGATGGATCGAAATTAGTGAATGGCTTTTTTAGTTTTTACAAAAACTGTGTTTCTTGATCCTTGGTAGTCAGAGGTATTTGGGAGGTATGATTTTAGAGCGCGGGAAGTGGCTACATGGATTCTGGTTTTTCTTTATTCAAAAGTTATGTACAGTTCGTTTATAATTTATTTATTTATTTATTATAACTCCAACAGAAAGATCTACAAGAGGAGTAGTCAAAAAAGGCACATAATAACAAAAAGAACAAATGAACAATTAAGCAATAACAACAAAAACACAAGGCTTAATGATTCAAGGCAAGTAAGCATTTTAATTTAACTTTAACTGAATTCAAGGAATCGCGAAATACATCTATTTCATTAGAATAATAATTTAGCAATCTCATTATCCTCGGTAGGGGTGAATTTAGTCCATATTCTGTTTTGTAGTGTGGAACAAAGAACAAATTATGGTTCCTAAGGTCGCTGAGGCACACATACCGATAAATGTAAGTTAATGGCCCCATTCCACAATTTCCAACCCCAAATGAGATCGGCAAAAAAACGGCGGGAGCTAAGCGACTCAAGACCAAGCCAGTTCAGTCTTTTCAAGTAATTCAGGTGTGCAAGAGCAAATCCGAAGGCCATTATCCTGGTTGTTTTCTTTTGTACTTTTTCCAAGTCGCTAATCTCACCAACGTAGTAAGGGGACCACACGACACTTGCATATTCCAGATGGCTACGAACGAGGGATTGATACAATATTTTAACTGCCAAGATGTTTTTAAAATCTCTAGAAAACCTAGTAATAAAGCCAAGATTGCGTAGAGCCTTACCTCGAATCTGTTTGATATGGTCACTGAAATCACCCTTTCTGCTGAAAACGACACCAAGGTCGGCGTGTCAACCTCTTCCAATCTCTGCCCATCAACGAAATAGTCAAAACAATCAAAGTCACGGGGTCGGATATTTTTAGAAAATTTAATTACCTTGCATTTTTTAATATTCAAAGGAAGACGATTCTGCTCACACCAATTATTGAAGCAGTCCAGTTCCCTCTGTAAAACAACAAGTTATGTCTCTATTTGCAATCTACTGACAATTACAATTAATTTACATTTTACCAACCACTATTATATTCTTTATAATTTATGATTACAACAGAAAAAAACAAACAATCCTTAATTGGACTGGTAATGTGTGGCGCAATCCATCGGCGAACCTTCTGGCAGTTGGTAATTTTATCAATTATTAATTGTTGGTAATTTCGTTAGGTGCCGCTTTCGTTGAGAAGGTGGTAAGTCACCACAATAGTCATGCATTTAGCCTCTCGACATGTTTAGTAGTGTTTGTTAACCAAACAGGAAATGGTATGGCATTTTAAATTTTTGTCGTTTCCCATACTTTTTCAGTGGCTATCCTCGTTTCTTCAGTCGGCCACATGAATTTTACCTTCTTTTCATCTTCATTAGTGTGTTTAAAAACCAAACATTAAGTTCATCGAACCAAAAACTTCAAGGCGAAATAACATAATATTTGATAGTTTGATTATTTCCCATCATTTTTGAGTGCCTAACCTCATTGGGGATAGACCATCCCTAACCATTGTTTCAATCTGTCACATGCATGTTAGCTTCTTGTTATCTTCAGTAGTGTGTTACCAAACATTAAGTTCATCAAACAAAAAACTTCAAGGGGAAATCGCACAATATTTTATAGCTTTGTCATTTCCCATAATTTTTATTGCCTAACCTCATTAGGGATGGACCATTCCTAACCATTGTTTCAGTCCGTCATATGCACGTTAGCTTCTCGTTATCTTCAAAAGTATGTTTATTAACCAAACATTAAATTCATCAACCCAAAGACTTCAAGGGGAAATTGCAAAATATTTTATAGTTTTGTCATTTCCCATCATTTTTGAGTGGCTAACCTTATTCTTTTTGACTGTAAGATGCATATCAGCTTCCCAACATCACTGTACCTAGCAGGTTCATCACTCCACAGTCATTTAAAAAAAAATGTTCACAACATTACATCATGTAAATTGGTCATTTCCAATTATTTTAGTCAGCTTATAATCAATGTTTTGATCTTTCGGATATGTATCAGGTCGTTACCATCTTCTCCGGATCTGTCAACCATACTACATTTCTTTAGTGCACATATATTGCAGTAAGCATAATTTCCAAAGATTATGGTGTGCCTATTATCATTATTTTGGTATAAAAGTTGCATTTTGGCTTCTCACCATTGTCTTGATTGGGTTTGTTTACCAAACTTCAAGTACATCATTTTGAAAATCTGAAGAGGACATCATATAATTTTTGTGACCTGTAGCTTTGGTAGTTTTGGAACATTATTTTATTATTTTTGTTTAAGTCCATCTCATGCACATCAGCTTCTCACCATCTTCAGTGGCGGGTCTGTTAACCAAACTGTATGTTCATAAATTCACAGGCTTCGAGAAAAATTTCACAATTTGGACAAGTAGTGAAGCCATTCCAATATTTGTTCAGTTCTATCAGATGCATTTGGGCTTCTCACCATCATCAGTAATCGGTGTGTTAACCAAACAACAGAATTGTCACGTTTAAGACTCCAAGGGAATATTAAGTCTTTTCATTCTGCCTGTCAACGTGTTTTAATCTCATCATCGTCAATCGTGGGTCTATCAACCAAAATGCAAGTTTATTACTCTACACTTTACGATACTATGCTCCAGAAGGGGTTGGGTCCTAACTTTAGTATAAAAGCCCCTTTTTTGCAAAGGTGTCCACTTCTGATGCCCACATGTCCTTGGACCAAGCAGAGGGTGTCTTTTGTTTTGCATACCTAATCTGTTTTAGTTTAGTTTTGCAATTCAGCACCAACTTTGAGCTAATGTCACGGCTGGGACTCAAACCCTCAGTTTTCGCATCTTGGAGATTGAAGACTATAAGAAAAAACATGGAAAAGAGTACAGTTCCAAGAATAAAGCCTTGGAGTACACCAGCTGGAATTGAGAGGGAAGAGGAAATAGAATTTGAATCTATAACTCTTCCTATAAAGTATAACAAGTCACCATGTCCTCACAAAGTTCTTTGGATCAATATTCCAAATTTTAAAAAAGCAAGCACACAGCAGGATTTCAGTTAGTCTTGAACATGGAACTTTTCCTGATTCCAAATTAATTAAATAGAAAAGAAGACAATAGAAAAAAATATATGTTAGAACAGAGAGATAGTTACAGAGATGTTGCTAGTAGCACATTGAATGTGAAGCTGAATGTGATCAGGAGATGAAATTGAGAGAAATTAAGAACTGAGGTAAGATCTTTTTCGAAACATGGAAAACAGTAAAGCTCTGAAAATAAAGCCTTGGGGTACACCAGCTGAAACAGAGAGAAGAGGAAACAGAATTTGAAGTTTTAACTTTTTGACTTATGTCAGACAGATAGGAGGCGTTATGATTAGTAGTAGTAAAAAAAAAAAAAATCAAAAATCTGTCAGTTTCCAAATAACCAAATTATGATTTTTGTAGTGCATTGGAAAAATCAAGTAAAACAATAATAAATAGTACACTTAATATCACTAATGTCTGGGTGAATATTATCGGAGATTTTAAGAAGAGCTAACTCACAACAACAAAATTTTTGGAAGCCAGATTGAAAAGGGGATATAACGGCATGTGAGTCGATAAATAGGATATTTGTTAAATAAAATCTTCTCAAATGCTTTAGAGAGTGATGGAAGAATGCTAATAAGGTTGGATTTTTTTCTGGGGTGACAATGGCAAAAACGGTTTAGGTGTTGACATGGCGCTCATCACTGTAACGTAAAGGTTTCTTGATACTGACACTGACTGAAAAAAACTGACATCTTAAAAATGAGGTTTTTTCAAAAACACCAGCACCCCAAGGGTTCATATAACCCCATAGTTGAAATATTCTCATAAAAAATAAATAAGGGTGGGTTTAAAGATACTTGCTTGAAACATGTATCTTTTCTTGATTCTAAACAATCAATTGGAAATTTATAAGAACAAAATACGCATTATAAATTACAGGAGGTGAGAGAAATAAGTAAACTTAGATTTCTAATATAACTTGGATTTGTATTTTTCAAACTGCTAACACTTGGCAAGACCTTGGTGCTTTTTGAAAGACACAAAACAAACTACAATGCCCATTTTTAAAGTGGAATATTAAAACTTAAGTCAAACACACCTTAAACATTCATCTTCTTCAAATGTTCTATTTTCAAACTATTGAAATAAACCATACAGAAAATCTAAAATAAACTATGTAGAGATAGTAAAGTTAAAGTCACTTTTTAAATAAATTTAATGCATTTCCACCAGTTTGAAGGATCCCATGACAATGCTCAATATTTTCTTTGGATTGATAGTAATTTTTTCTCTTGGATTCTTATATGATCATTGAATGAAATTTTGAAAGAATTTTTCTGATGAACTGCAATTTGGTCATCTTCAGCTAAACAAGACTGGACAGTACGAACGACATGCACGAACTGTTTATTTGTAACAATAAATGAACAATTAAGTGGAAAGTAAATAGTTTGTCTATTTGGTCGGAGTCATCACCAAGCGAGTCCTTGATCCAGCCGATGTCTTTCTCCTTTATATTTTTTCAATTTGTCAAAATGTGTTTAACTATTATTCTTTCTGTACAAACATCACAAAGCAGAGTATCTTTTTTTGTCATGAGATAAGAATGAGTAAGCCTACAATGACCAATTCTGAATCTAGCAAGGACAACTTCTTCGTGCCTGGAACCCCTATGAGATGAGGCTCAAGGTTTTACACAGTATTTTATCTCCCTAAGTTTGACATTAGAAGTCGTTTCCCATTCTCCTTGCCCTAACTGCCAAGACTTTCTTTTATGCCAAGCTGTCACATGAAATTTTGATGTTTTTTGTAATTTTAACTCCATTAAGGACAGCCCGCTTTGCCAAATGGTCCACCTTCTCATTGCCAAATATTCCGCAGTGTCCAGAAATCCACATGAAAACTACTCTATTTCCCTGATTTTGCAGAGATTCAATAGTACATAGGATGTCTTGTATCAATGGATGTACAGAACAGTTGTTTTTAAGGGCCAATAGCACCGACAAAGAGTCAGTACAAATGACAATCGTTTCCCTGGGTGGGGCTAATGTAGTTAAGCACTTTGCTATTGCTATAATGTCAGCAGTGTAGCTGCTACATATAGGTGGTAGGGTAAACATATATTGTCCATTATTATTATTATAAGTGAAAAAGGCAGCACCTGTCCCTACATTATTTTTTGAGCCATCGATAAAACATAGTGCGGGATTCGACAAGATATCTATTATTTTATAAAATTCTTGACTGTACATGTAGGGGGGAGTATTCTTCTTAGAAAATTTAGTATGGTCTAAACATAGATTAGGCTTTGGAAGCAGCCAGGGAGGTTTAGGTGAAATTCCAATTTTATAGATAGGGGGGTATGCAGCAGTAAATGAGCAGCCACTCTAGATGGAAAATGCTTTCTTTGACAACGTAGGGTATCTTCAAACAGAATAGTTTCCACTTGGAAAAAGGGACACAGAGGATGGGAAGGGCATGAGAGAAGTTCAAATTCAGTCTTAATCTCCAATGTTTTAGGGGCAATTCTCCGTCTTCTGCATGCGCACTAATAGATGGACTAGATCTAAATGCACCTATGTCTTGGCGCAAACTCGTGTTTTGTATCGGTTCAATCATGGACAAGGTTCTGTCACTAGCAGCATTTTCAGCATGCTAGCTCTATCAGCACGCCATGTCGTTCCACTAATCATTCAGAGAAAATTGATAGAATTCGAGGATTGTTCTTTCAGTGTTTTCAAATGTTTAGACCAATTAAGGGTACGATCGAAGATTACCCATAAATATCGTACAGAATCAGCAAAGCCTTCAGGTGTGCCATGAATTTTAAGTGACATATTAATATGAGGCCTTCTCTTTGCAAAAAGACCGCCTTAGTTTTTGACAATAAAATCTTGAAATCATTTTTGGTTAGCCAATCAGAAGCAGCATTCAGAGCTTCCCGAATACTTTCTTCCTTTACACTTAACTTTTTTTCCCTTTAGACAGATAACAATGTCATCAGCATAAAGCATTAATTTATTTTGTTAGTTATATTATTAAGTCCTATGCAGAACAACATGGCGCTAAGAACGCAACCCTGTGGCACCCTATTTTTTATAAATTCTTTAGATTCAGCCATCCCATTTCACTCTAAAACATCTATCAGATAGAAAAATTACAAAAAATTTGAGCACATTGCCATTAATACCCATTTTAATAAGTGAGTTTATTATTAATCATCTTCATGTTTGATCGAATGCATTTTCTAGATCTAGGAAAACAGCTAGGACTCTATCGCCATTATTAAATGCTTTCAGAATGTCAAACTCTAAACCAACTATGTTGTCAAGTGTAGATCTTCCGTTTCTGAAACCACTTTGCCAAGAAGGTAATAAATTATTTGAATCAAGAAACCACTGGATTCTATTAGCTATTAATTTTTTTAATAGTTTGCTCAATGAGCAAGTCATTGAAAAGTCTATAACTAGTTGCTAAGAGGGGGATTTATCTTTTTTGAGAATTGGGACTGCTATGGCATGTGACCATATCTTCAGAAATAGACCTTCTAAAAAGATCCTATTCATGTAGTCAAGGACCACATTTTTGTCTTTGCCCTTTAGGTTTTTTATCATGCTTATGCATATACAGTCTGGGCCAGGAGTTGAGTCTTTTCTACTTGTCAATATTCAAATTCGTTTACAGAAAAAGGTTTGTTTAAATGGTTTGCAGGATCTGATTCATGATGAATTGGGAGCAACTCTATTTCATATTTGTGAACCATAAGATTGGGTGCGATGTTGCTGTCTGCAGATAGTTTATATAAATTTTGTCCTAGTAAGTCCTCAATTGCATTTTGATCAGTGACATGCATTTTGGTCATAAAGACAATTTACAGGGGGTGAAGAAACAATACCTTCGATTCTTTTAACTGTATCTTAAAAATTTTGCTGGGCGTGTGGTTACTAACATATGAAAATTTCTCCAAAACTACTTTCTACTCTTCTTTGTAATATACCTGAATCTCTTTTTCGCATGGTTTAAGGAATTCAATACTTCGGTAGAAGGTCGCCTGAGAAATTTCCTCAAATATTTCTTCCTTTCCCTAAACGCGCTTTTGCACTCTGCTGTCCACCACGGTACAGGATTGGTTTTCTTATTATAATGAAAGTTGCTGGATTGAAGAATGGCAGTTTCAGCTGCTTTAAGTATGCATGCATTTACTTCTAAAGTCAAATCATCGATGTCTTTGTCATTTAGCTTTAAATTGGACAGATCTACTATGTTTTGGAAAAGGGGCCAGTTTGCTTTGTCTATTTTTTACTTACTTGGTCGCCGATTTGCCAATACAGTGTTTTTACTTTCAGTGATTACTGGAAAGTGGTCACTTCCATGAGTGTCATCTATTCTGTACCGTGTTAAACGGGAGTGAAGAGTTGGCGATATGAGACTCATTTAGAGAGTTGAGATGATGGATCGACCTGGTTGTTGAACAACTTGAATAAAAGGATCTTCTGTGAAGTCACAACAGAAACGACAATTCTTTAAGTTTTTGCCAAGCTTTCGACGATTATATCGTCATCATCAGGGCGATATAATCGTTGAAAGCTCGGCAAAATCTTAAAGAATTGTCGTTTCTGTTGTGACCACACTGAAGATCCTTTTGTTCAAGTTGTTCAATATTAAAGAGTTTTCCAGATCTCATACTAAGATGAGTAGGGATAGAGCTATTAAAATTATTTAGGTTGCATAGGTTCATAAAATTTTCAATAATTCTACCATGTTCATCCAATTTGCTTCCACCCTAGATTATGTCCATTTAGGTCACCTAATATTAGAACCAGTTGAGGGAGGCGAAAATATACATCAATTAGTTCATTTATTTTGATTTTTTTGACCAGGAGAAATGTATAGGGCACACACTGTACATTCGAATGAGGTTAATATTCTAGCAGCTATAATTTGTAAATCAGAACCTATATTTTTCAAAATATGGAATTTCATTTTCAATCAGTATACTCACACCACCGCATGCAATTAGCCCGCCCGTATGGTCTTTTCTGAGTATATCATATTGTCTGAAATAGAATTTTTGATTGGGTTTAAGGTTTGTTTCTTGTCAGCATAATATAGATAAATTTAAATTTTTTAACAAATATTAAATATCATTTTTTCTATGTATAGCTCTATTTACATTCCATTGCAGTATTCGCATTTATTAATCCTTTTAGAATGTATATTGCCTAAATTTCAAATTTACCTATTTGTTTATATTAGAACTAATTAACTGTTGATAAGAGTTGTGTGGATTTAAATATGAAAAGGTGGGTGATTAGGTAAATAGTGATTTTATCTAATTTAATACTTTATATTAATTAGTGAGTTAGACTAGGTTGAGCTCTTGCTTGGATTTTCAATTTTTTTAAGTTTAACTTTATGATGGGTAGATGTTGAGTTGTTTTCCGGATTTACTGATTTTTTCCTACTGCTGTTGGCATTATTTTCACTTGATGAACACTTTTGAGAAATTGACCACTTTAGGGTTATGTAAACATTTTTAGGGTTAGCATTTTTAACCTGGTCCAATGTTATTGGTATTAATGGCATGTTAAGAGTAAGGAGTGGCAGTTTGGTTTCATTTTCTGGTCGGTCATTAGTGTTCTCTGCTCTTGTGGTGGACAAGGATTCTATTTGCTTAAAGGCTTGTTCAAATTTATTCATTTTGTTAGCCAGATCAATGGCAATGTTGCTTAGTTTATCCACTTGTTCCACTAAAAGGTTTGAACTCAAAGCATTTAGGGGTTGAGAAGTCTGAAGTTGAGAAGGGGAGGAAGAATTACTGAATGTGGTCTGATCGGTGGAAGAAAGAACCTCAGAATTAAATTCAGAGGGGATTTTGGCAATTGGCATATTAACGACTTGTGAGTAAGAACGTGTGCCCAGAGTTTTATGAGTTTGCCTGCGAAGTGATTCGACATTTTGGTAAGATGTTTTTTCAGTAATCCGAATTTTTTCTATGTAAACAGGGCATGACCTATCATAGGCTGGGCGACAGCTACCACAGTTTATGCATTTATTAGTATTTGAGCAATCTTTTGCATCATAGTCAGCTTCTCCGCAGTTCCCACAATTTTTAGTTTGACAAAATTTACTGACGTGTCTGAATCTGAAGCATGAAAAACACATTAGTGGTCTAGGTTCAAGAGGCCTAACTTGCACAGAAAGAAAGTTGAAAGCCACTTTGTCCGGAAGTTCTGGTCTTGTCAAAAGTCAATATTAGCGTAGGAGTTGGGACCTTAATATTATTTTGTTTCCTAAACATACGTTGTACTTTTATAACGTGTTGTTTGGTTTGTTCTGTCTCAATTTCATCTTCATCACAATTCAGTAATTCAGGGGCAGTTATAATTATTTTCGAGTAATTAAGCGTTTTATGAATATAGAATTTAATTGGAATGTCTTCAAGGGTTTTCATACCATTCAGATTTAGAAAATCCTTTTCACAAGAGAAGTTCAATAAAACCGTACCATTTTTCAAAAATTTTACATTTAAATGGGGGTAAAAACTTTTAATCAATTTGCAAATTTTAAAAGGGCCGAAGTTATTAAATGTCTTGTTTGATGGGTGATTTTCATCTAAACTTATTATTACATACTTTGGGCCTACCCATTTAATTTTTTGTTTTGGAAATGTGTTCGGACCGGTTTGGAGGTTAGGGGTCAAAGTGCATAGTGTGTGACTCCATAAGGGAGACGAAATAAAACAGAAAAACGTTTTTTAGATGAAAAGTATGTAGTTGATCTAAGAAATCACTCAATATTCCTGAGAATAGAGATGTCAATAATAGACAATAAAGGCAAGTCAGAAAACAGCCAACAGAAACAATAAAGAAAAGAATAAAGTCAACTCCTTTCCTACTCCGGTTCGGAGGGACGTCACGTGGCCCTAACCTCTCAACCCACGTGGTCAGGGCGAGTCGCGAATCCAGGTGAATTATTCGACAAAAATCCCTACTACGTAAATGTAGCGATTGTACAGATTATAATTATAAATGTCAAATGTCGAATGTCGTGATGATGGATGACAAAAACGAGATGATACTTATTGACCAAGACGATCTTTGTTTCAGCACAAGAGAACGGCGGCCATTAATAAAGTGTTATGATAGGCTTGGTGTAATTCTTAGGGATGAGCATCGATGGTCGATGTTTAGAAACATCGATGGTAAGCGACCGATGTTCGATGCTTCCAACAACGATGTTACTATGTCGATGTTTTTTAAACTTTTTCAATTTTTCCTAATTTCCAATTTTGTGAGTAGGAAATGACCTATCAGAACCTGTCAGTTGTTCAGTTTGTTACCTTAGTGGCACATCTGTTCCCTCTGAACGATTATTTTCCAAAGCTGGACAGATTATTTCGAAAACCAGAAATCGAGGATAAATTGGCCTTAAAGCTGCGTATTTTTAAATTGCGTTCCGGAGATGTGGTACTGTTTCATTGTAAAATTTGGATACATTAATTCCAATAAATTAAGGACAGGGTTGATTTAGTCATGTACGTGTTAAACCTTTACCTTTTGTGTGAGCAAGAGACAGGGATTGGGTGAATTATGGATGTTTTCCAAAGTATGGAAGAAAAACAGGGAGGCATTTTGAATAAAATTCATAGGCACAAAATATATTAACAAGAGACGTCTTTTAAGGGACCGAGAGGACTATACACAACTATAAATGAAACCAAAGGCAAAAATAATCCCAAATAAATGTTATTAAAAAAATAAACGTAATTTTTATTAATCAAGTTCCTAATAAAAATTCAGAAATGGCGAAATTTGAAAAATTTACTTATGTTTCTAAAGTGGCACATAAAAATAATGTCTGTATATGAAAATAATTTGTGGTTTGAGTAATGAGTACTCACAAAACTATCGATGTATAGACTAAAAAGTCGATGGTCGTACCACCATCGATGGTGAGGTTCCGATGTTTAATCGATCGTACACCATCGGTGTTTTTTTTTATTGATGCTCATCCCTAGTAATGCCGATTAGCGTGACTGGTTAGCTCAAGGGCTGGTAACGATATATCAATATATTTCTACATTTATCGAGTAATTTTTATCGATATATTTGAGTGTAAATGCTTGAAATATATCGATATATTCGTTTTTTATTTACGAAAAAAATTAATTTACAAAAACTTGACTATATTTTTCTTATTTATTATTGGATATGAGACATCGATGTGTGTATATAATTTTAATTGTGAATGAACCGTGGTCCGTGGGTAAATCTAACTTACCATGGCCTTCTGCATCGGGATCGACTCCTGTATCTACTACGTTTGTTTGCATAATTTTCAAATATGTTTTTATGGTGGAACCTTCCTCGGGAAAAAATCAAAAAAGTGTTGTTTGGAAATATTTTAATTCACCGGAAAAAGTGGCAACTTGTAAAACATGGTCCATAAGCTTAAAAATCTTAATTTTTATAACCTTAATCTATTTCACTTTATATCTTTTTTTATTACTACTTAATAAGAATTAAGCATGACTAAGAATATATTTTTACCGTTACTAATATCGTTCTTTTCTTTCTGTTGGGTTAGCTCATATGGATATTATAAAATAGTCGTAATGTACCTAAAATTAAATAAATCGATATATTTTTCACGATATATCGGAAAACCAACATATCGATATATTGATTAAAGACTGCCATCCCTAGTTGGAAACTGATGGACAAACACTGCATGTGGCGAGTAGCCTAAACAGAAAAAACAGCAAGGATAGGCATTAGGCAAGCGAAAATGATCGGAAATGACCCAACTAATTTTGTCCATTCTTTTTTTTTGTTCTAAATTATTGTAGAGGGGGGTTCCCCATTTTTCTATTTAGTATGGTTGTAGCGTGGTATTCAGGACATTGAGAGCTCATGAAACTATACGAATAAAAGTTCATCGAGGTGACAGCCGAATTTGCAGAATTTTCTTCTCTTCAAAAAAAACAGAAAAAACCCTGCTTGCTCCGACAGGTTGGACGCGATAAGCGAAATTGACATGACGGATATCTGAGGGACGGCGGTGGTTCGCGATCTTCCTTGCCTGTTTTTGCCAGGTCCGACCTTCGTTGAATGACGGCAAGGTGTCAAATCGAGGAATAAGCGAGGTGGAGGTTTGGAAGAAAAAAAAGAAATGTCGGAGGAAATAATCGGGCTCTTTCTCTCTCTCCTGTATATCAAGTCCCGTAACGGTTTCTGTTTCCACCTGGAGCAAATCATTCGGCCCGCTATCCATGCCAGGGTGATCCTGTCGCCAGCATGCGCACTGGCGTGTGGCCGCTTGTGTGAAAGAATACTAATATGAAGGAAGGAAACCGTTTCAGACGGAAATTCCGAAAGAAACTGTAAAAGTTCTGTGAATAATTGGGGCAAGCTCTGCTATGTGAAGCCTACTAGAGGCCACATTTATAACACAATAAAATCATGCTCATATTGCATCCTACAGTCATGGATTTTTATTTGTTTATTTATTTTTTCTTATTGAAGTAATTTTCTGTCGAATAATCTTCGCCGAATATTGCAGGCGGGTGGCACGTACTAGCCGAGCGCAGCAATTTTTGCCGCGTCATCAACCAATTACTGGACTTTCATTGTCATCGGGCACTTGTATTTGATTGAAAATTCAGTCACAAAGAATAAGTTCAGTTGGCAACACTAATTAGTATATACTAATGGAGTAACGTGGGCAAACAGTACCTGTACAATAAATTATTCGTTTATAAAAATTGTCCCCTCCCAAAATTGTCCTTACTAATATCTCTCTGTAATATTAAAAAGTTTGGGTTGAAGTGTGAAGGAGAGAAAAACCTATACGATTTTAATAGTGTAGAAAAAAAAAAGATAAGGGGAGGCATGTTTTAATGTAATTTTTCACTTCTCTTCCTATTTTCTCAGTTTAAATTTTAATTATACATCAAAGGTAAAGAGGAACATTTTTTCTACAAAATAAGTCAAATTTGAAATTGGTAAACAATTGCTATCGAAAAACATAAAGTTAGTTTCTTTATATTTTTTGTTCGGATTAAAATAGTGAAAGAGGAGAGGGAAATAAAAATATAAAGATAGAGATAGATAGATAGTGACAAAAGGAGAGAGAGCAGAAAAGAGATTAATAGAGAAGAGATGACTGAAAGATAGAGAAAAAGAAATAGAGAGGTAAGAGAGAAAAGTAAAGTGAGAGGCATGTTTAGGAAGTGAGGGAGAGTAAAAGAAGGGAATATACATAAATAGATAATGATATAGGTAGGTAGACAGATAGATAGAACAATAGATAGTTAGATAGTTAATTACATAAATACAGAAATACATAGATAGATTGGTAGAGTGAGAGAGTGAGAGAAGGGGAAGCGAGAAAAAAGAAATTAAAAGAGAAAGAAATGACAGAAATGTAGAGAGAGAGAAAAATAAAGAAAGAGAAAGCGAGAGAGAGAGAGAGAGAGAGAGAGAGAGAGAGAGAGAGAGAGAGAGAGAGAGAGATATCGCTTTATTTACATCTCTCAAGATTTGGTCTCGAGGACCACTCTTACATCTAAGGATAAGTACAAATTTATTTTTACAATTGCTCTACTCAATCTTTTAGAAGTGCATAAAATAAAAATGTTCCTTGGTTTTACACTTTGACCAATTCATTGTATAATATTACATAATCTGTTTACATATTAACAAGAAGGTGAACGAAAAATAACATAACAACTAAAAAAATTAAATTTTGCTTTTCAAAATAAAACATAAAATTTCTTCAGAACAAAGTAAAATAAGTGAACTTTCTTTTACAGGGTATTTACAACTACTTATTAACAGAGGGATATTAAAATGTCCGACAGTATTATGATTTAAAATAAGCATAGTTTTAAATTGAATTTACCTTATTTTTTACATCTCTTATAACAGTAATTAAATATATATAAACTGAGTTATTAAACTAACAATAGTAATTAACATAATAAAAATAAAAGAACATTTTTCTTTAATTTTTCTGAAAAAATCTTACACATACTTTGAAAGTAGCAGAGTTTTTAAAACTTTCTATTCTATTCTGCATGCAGTTTGGGAGTTTAGAGAACGTTTTGGCACCTTTCACTATAAAACAATTAGTAAATGTTTTTATTCTATGTTTTGTACATATATATGCCTATCTTTACATCTTGTATTAATATTATGTATTCCAGAAGTGAATTTAATGTTCTCATATATATGCTGGGGTTGTTTTTTTTATATTATTTTAAACATGGTACGTAGAATTTTATAATCCAACATGTCTTTTATTTTTAAAATTTCTAGCTGCGCAAATTTGTCATGTATGCGATCATCATATTTTAAATTTAAAATATACCTCACGCACATATTTACTCCTACTTGTAATCTATAAATTTGCATGCAATATAAGTCGCTCATGGCAGCTAGTCCGTACAATATGTACGGAAATATCAGGGTTTGCACTAACTTTTTTTTAACATTGACATTGTATTTTACAAATTGTAATCATTTTTTTAAATTTATAAACTATAGAATACATTTTACCTTTGATTGATTATGTTTGCGAATTCCAATTTAAATTTTTTTCTATAATTAAACTAGAATTAAGAGAGAGAGAGAGAGAGAGAGAGAGAGAGAGTGATTTAGTGGTTGAAGCTTTTGAAAACTGGAGAGAAAAGCAAAGTGAGAGGCATTTCTATGGAGTGAGAGAGAATATGAGAACTGGATATACATAAATAGATGTAGATAGATACAGATAATTATATAGATTGGTAGATAGAAATGTCGATACATAATTAGATAGATAGAGAGTCCTAAGAGAAGGAGAGAGAGAAAAAGAAATGATAAAAAAATGAAAGAAAGATAAAGAGAGAAAAATAAATAGGGAGTGGGAAAAACAGAGAGAGGAGAGAGAGAGTGGGCTAGGAAGACAGGATAAAGAGCGATAAAAGATCGATAGGTAGAAAGATAAATAGAAACATCGAGAGAGAAATTGTGTGAGACTGTTGATAAAAGCGAAAGAAAAAGAAAGGTGACATGATGTAGAATTCAACACTTTTTTCATGAAAAGAAAGAAAAGAAAATAAGTATATAACTGCCAAACTGCAAAAAACCCTACAACACACCATCACCAATTTTATAATCGAAAAGGAACGTAACGTAAAAAACAACACATTTTCAACATAATTAGAAACCACCAGCTACATAAATCGTACTGACTCAAACCATCCAGGCAGACAAAAATGTCCGACTAAAGTCCATGAAAGAACAAATAAAAAGCACAAACAGCCTCTGAACAAAAGAAAATGATAACACCGGAATAAATGCAGTTTGCTGGAAAAGCGACATAAAACTATTATATATAATAAATTTGATTTAAAAAAATCATTTTGAAAAAAAAAAAAACATTACATGTAACGTACAATAACTTCGATTAAATTTTTTTAAACATATTTGGCTTAAGAACTATTTGCACGTCTTCCATCCGGTTGGCCTCCTCTAAATATGGATTGAACAAGATTACACATTTTATTATTAGATGCAGATTAATTGTAAAGTCGGTTTGACATATTGTAATAAGTTTTTCCTTTTTTTTTTAAACTGGTTTCTTGGGTTTATTAATTTTTATAGTCCCAGGTTTGAATTCGAAGTTTCGGAACCGCCGGACAGGAGCCAGTTTTAAGCCCGGCTTACGTCACATATAATTTTAATCCGATCGTATAAACGTCTGTACGAAAGGAAGCCTCGTTATTCAAAAATACTTTTTTTTATCCTTTTGGTGCAGAAGTTTAAAGAAAGAAAATTTTTCTGCTCGGCAGATCAGTCTTCAATTCTGATCAGAAATGTCCAGTTAAGATGAATTTGAATCCTGCTAGAGAGTTAAATTAAAAAAAAAAATGGCAAAAGAGACCTAAAAGATATGTACTAGAATAGGAAGAACAAGAAAACAAACTCAAACAAAATCAAAGTGCAAAATATTTATTAAAGTTAACAAGCAATCTAGGAATCGCCAAATTCTACACCAAAAAATTATTTGAAAGAAAAAAAATGTGGCTAATGTGATATTTTTTTAGAAACAACTGAAGAATTATCAAATAGGCCTTATTGGGATTCATTAGCATTTCACACATTTTAGCACTCGGTGATCGCAGAACATCGCTCTTTTTCATACTGAGCACAGCATTTTCTTCTTCCTGCCATCCTTTCTGTCACACAATGAACTTCCCACTCAGTTGACCAAGGTAACGAGGCATGCTGAAGTACCATCTGAGGTTGTTTCGTCCCCCAAAACAACTAGCATCAGTTGTTTTGGTATGGTCTGCACTTGGGCTCTAACTACCAAAAGAGTTGTTACTAGTTAGCACCCCAAATCAAAAAGGTTTTCTGGGTACTTTTTTTGTCAGTTTACCATCCCGTGTAAGACAAAAGTATTCAGAATCTGAAGCTTCTCTTTCTTCCTCTTCACTTTCCGAACCTCTGCCATGTCTCCAAATGACTCCTACTCCCTTTCATACTTTTCATTCTCCAACTCTGCTAAAATGTGCTAAATTTCTCAGCATCAGTAATTTTTGGGATAGCCCATTTTCCCACTCGAAAACCGTAAAAAACAGTACACAGACGCGCGGAGATCAAACAGATCAGGGAAAAAGTTAGCCGTTTACTACACCGTGGGGTGAAAATTACCCCAGACAAGTTCGCTACCTTTTCCCGCAATGCTTTGAATACGACCAACTTTGATTATCATCTTTGATAGTGGATAAGTCCCTTAGAAGTATTTAGAAAGAAGGGCGACTCTGTGTTTTACAGAAATTAAGAAACCCCGAAAAGCAAAAAAGCAAAGCAGATAACGATTTGAAAGATAAAGATAAGCCAAAACGATTACTATAAAACACACGGCATAGATCTTTTTCGGATCCAAAATTCAATCACTGACAGCAACCTTTCGCGGATTTCATTTTGAGAAACCCAGGCCAGTAATAAATCTAATGGTAATATTGTAGTTTTGATATGCCTCACCCTGCTTATGTCCCTGATGAATTGACTGACACGGATCAACGCGTGCGACGATTTAAACATCGGGGATCGAAAACTACCAATATACAAATGACCTGCCAAGACTGCATTAAACTTTAGTTTTATAATATCTCTTTTAATTTTTGTAAGGTTTTTTTATTGTGGTCTGTTGGTCGGGGAAGTTAAAGTTTGGTCGTTTCCGGACATTTTGGATGTCTATCCTCACCGGAAGTGTCGATGCCTAACCCTCCCTATTTCCTTGACAGACCGACAGATACAGGCTCTCACACTGAACATGGCGAGAAGCCGGAAAGGTTCGGACGAATCTAAATTACCGGGTTAAATTGAGCAAAATGATACGAAACAAACCACGAACCATACCTTCCTCACCTGAACAAATTAAGAATTTTATCTAAAATTATAACAAAATAAGACATACAATGAAAGTTCATGGCAGTTTAGACAGGTTCTACTATTTGTAGGTCAGGGTAACTTCCATTTAAGTAAAATCTTCATCGAATTATAAAACACAACAAAACAAGGTAGATCCTGGTGTGTGGCTGTGCCCGTCTGTTCTTCAACGTGGGACCCTGATACCGATGAACAGAGAGAAAAGTTCAGACGATTCTGACAGACCGAAAACCAAAATGATCGGAAACGACCAAATTACTATGAACCCAAAGAGCCCAAGAAGAATCTCGTAAAAAGCCTGAAACTATAATCAGCAGTCTATATGTCCAACTTGAAGGAATAAACCCAATCATTTTGACGTTGAATATTATTTTTTGTCCTAAATAGTCAAAAGGTACTTTTCAATGTTTACACAGACCACCCTTGAGTCGTAGGAAGACAGAATCCAAGACGTGAGATAATCAAAATTCCATAATGGACGAATTACTACGTGTGCTAACTCCCCGATCGATTCTAATGGGTGGGAAAACGATACGAGCGCTGACACCAGTGTGAAGCGAATCCTTAACGAGCCGTTTGAAGAATGGACGTCATCTTTTTTTTGTCACTTGATTTATTTACCTAATCGGCCCAATGACATACTAATGAAGAAGACGTGTCATTAATAACACAAACCGGCTCGGGAGATTGACCAGATTGATAGTTTTGCGAATGATTGAACGGTCGAACCGGAAAAACATTATGGCCGTTTATGTAGAAATTTGCCAGACCGGTTTGTAACAGACGTCTAAATTAACAACTTTCAATACTTAAATTCTCCATACGGTGTTAATTGACATTTGGAAGAAAATAAAGTTCTTTAGAGACTTCTTTCACTATTTAATTGGCCCTGCCAGTTCCAGTTATCAAAATCAATTTATCATCACAAACATGCAATCATTTTATAACAAAAAATAAATTTAAAAAACATGCCCCGATGGCGTCATTTTGACTAATATTAGAATCAAAATGTCCTAGCAATCAGAATCTTTTATTTCAGACAGCCAAAAGGGCCATTTTTCACTGGATCATCTTTCTTTTTCATGATATCCAGAAAACGCTGTCACATAGTTGGTGTAATTATTTGGAAAGGTAGAGGCACTTGGCCTGTTTTCCTTGCTTGTCTATTCCACTATTAGGTGAAACGTTGACAGTCTATTGATCGAAAAATGATCTCTAGCTCCTTCGTCTTAGCATCTCTTGTCCATCTCGTTTCGATCGACTGTTAATATAAAAACGTACAATATTGCGGCCTTTGTTTTGAAATTTTTGATACCAGGAGTTTATGGCTTTAAAAATGATCGCCAAGCAAATTAGTATACAAAAATCACACACACACACACACACACACACACACACACACACACACACACACACACACACACGCACACGCACGCACGCACGCACGCACGCACGTTTGACTATAATTTGCGGACGCTGTTGTATGAGTGTGTGATTTTGGTATACTAATTTGTTTGGCGATCATTTGTAAAGCCATAAACTCCTGGTATCAAAAATTTCAAAACAAAGGCCGCAATATTGAACGTTATTACGTTAACAGTATAAAATATATATATAACTANATATATATAAAATGATGATGATGATGATGATGATAATGATATGTGTATCATGTGAGTGAAGATCAAGAATAAAGATAAGTTAACAACATGTTTATGAATCAGTATCCCAAGCGAAAAGCGGAAAAGGAAGAAAAATCAAGTGAACCAAACGGATGTATAGGGTGAGGGAAAAGATAGTAAGATAGCTAGAAATTTAGAAGAAATAAAGTGGGTGAGAAGTTAGCAAAAGAAAGGAGGGAGAAGACAGGTTAAAAGAGAGAGAGAGATAGATAGAGAGAGAGAGAGAGAGAGACTAAGAAAGAGAGAAACACGCTCACCTAGGATCATCTCTCTGCAGACACACAAAAATTTGGAGAGCAGCGGTTGGAAAAGAGTGAAAATAAAGAGTCAAAGAGAGAGAGAGAGAGAGAGAGAGAGAGAGAGAGATCGTGTGAGATGGTCAGGGAGTGAGTGAGGTAGCGTTAGAGTGAGTGAAAGGGAGAGATAGATAAATAGATAGATAGAGATAGAGAGAGAGAGATGGGGGGGGAGATGGTCAAGGAATGAGAGAGGTAGAGTTAGAGTGAGTGAGAGGGAGAATGAGAGAGAGAGTGAGAGAGAGTAAATATTCTTTCTTCATTGGGAGAAAGAGATAGCTTGCGATATAACGAAGGAGAATGAAGTGAAATATAATGGGAGCGAGAGAAAAAGTGGAAAAGCAAAAGGAGAGAGAGAGAGAGAGAGAGAGAGAGAGAGAGAGAGAGAGAGAGAGAGAGAGAGTGAGAAAGAGAGAGTCAACTAGAAGAAAGAGAGAAGACAAACTCATAGTCGGACAAATATAAGTATCAGATAAAATGTTATGCATTAGGACAACAATAGAGGTTGGGAAGTATAAGGATGAAAAGAAAGAAAAAGGGTTAGATACAAATAAAAAAGGTAGAGAAAGAATGAGAAAGAAAATGAGAGGGAAAATATGAGAGGTCATGGCAGGAATACGGAGAAAAAAGAAAAATATGAGATTTTGAGAGTTGGGATAAATGAGTAAGAAATTTAACGAATAAGAGCGAAAGAGAGTGATCAGAGAACAATTTAAACATTGAGAAAAGTACTCAAATACGTTTGCGACACTAGAATGACACGAGCTATGAAATATTTTATCAATTGAATATACATTGGCACAGTTGTTATGATAACCGACCAATTTTTTAATAACCTTTTCCTGCGTGTCCAGTGATCAATAATCGCAGATTGGAGCATTGGTAGATTCTCTGCTGCAATTGGAGAGGGCAAAACTCAGAGGAGTGGTGGGACTACTAACCGGTCACTGGTATCTGAGAAAACATCTACACAACATGGGTATATACAGCGATGACCCCATTTGCAGATTATGTAATGAGGAGGAGGAAACAGCCACTCATATCATCTTCGTATCATATAACCTAGCGTACGAAAAAGACACAGGGAACAAAATTGCAGCAATAACAGTCAATGACTTGATGCTTCTGAGAAGAAGGATTGAGTCTATTGACTAAACTAGGGAACTGGGAAGGTACAATAAGCCAGAAGGCTGCAGTGCCCGGGGAGTGCAAACCCCGCTTCCTAGTATCCTTTTCTACCATACCATACCATACCATTGGTAGATTCTGATTTAGAGTTTACTTCAGCCAGGTAGAATTTCTGTTGAACCAAGGACGCTATCGAAAAAAACAAAAGTACGTGTTTAATATTTTGTAGTCAAGTTTCAAATTTTTATCTTTTTGTGAAGAAAAATATGTACAGGGTACCTCAGGTCAAGTTCAACTTAAAAATGTCAAGTATGTCCCTATACATCCTGATAGATCATTTTAAAGGATGTTTTACGCTGAAAACAATGGTGCAATCGGATTTTTATTGGTAACGAGGAGCTAAATATTTTACTGTATGTTAGCGAAAACTCGAATTCCTCTCCAAGACATGTTGGAAGGGTTTTAGGTTTTTCAAAAAATAAAATTAGAGACTTGCACCCCGGACTTACAATTTTAAGCAGCTCTCATCTTGTCCGGCGACTTCGAGACTCTGATTGTGACACCTTGCATAAATGTCGATTTGGGAGGTCGAAGAAATCGTTCTTCCATATATCCTACGGATAGATGAACCAAGTCTACCCCCCCGTAATGGCATACTAAACCGTAATTTTTGATCGTGGGCAGAAGAAAATCCAAGAATTTCGTAATCTTGTCATCATCAGTTGGTTCACAGTTTAAATTAATTGGGCCTTATTTCTACGAAAATAAATTACATGGTGCTCAGTTCATCAACATTTTGAGGGAGGTTTTACCAAGACTATTAGATGATGTTCCAACAACAACAAGGAAAGATTCTCCACCTCTGATCACCGGTGCAGAGTTTCTAAAAAGATCAAATCTTTGCATCTTTACGCAAGGCAGGGAGTTCGAACAAGAATTGTGATTAATAAATAGCAAACCAAATAAATTTTTTTTTCTCAAACATTCTGCCATAACTTTTTCATTTTTGACCAATTTAAAATCCGATTGCACCATTGTTTTCAGCGTAACATGTCCTGTAAAATGGTATGTAAGGTTGTATAGGGTAATATTTTAAATTTTGAAGTTCAACTTGGCCTGAGGTAAAATATAAAATTTTTCTCCAAAAAAATTTTGCAACTAGTCTAAAAATATTAAACACGTGTTTTTTTTTTTTTTTTAAATAGCGTCATTGTTTCAAGAGAAATTCACTCGGGCCTCTAAAAAGGACAGCCTATATAATTTATATATTTTTTAAATTTAATTAAATTTAAAATATGTATTAATTAATAATTAACTTAATTTAAAACGACTTTCACATCACGTGGACAAACTGATTCTAAATTTGTTGACAATCAACAAGAAGGAAACTGCTATCAATAGTGATAATGAAGCCTGTCAGTTTTCAAATTCTACCTCCTTGGAAACTTAAGAACTTTGGAAACTTTAGGACAGAATCTTACGGTTTTGTGACCTAGTTCTGTATCTTAAGATTTCACTACCATATCTGGAAAGCCTGAAGGCTCACCTTCAAAGATGCAGGTCAGAAATGTTGCAGAAAATCAAAATATTGTAAATCCTGAATTACCACAATTTTATTTTATTCTCAATTAATTAATCTTTAATTAAGGTATTGGTTGAGATAAAAAAAGTCAGTGTCACAAGCGGGATTCGAACCCACGACCTTCGGCTAAATACGCCGCTGCTCTACCACTTGAGCTATCGAGATCTCGATCCACTCATCTCAACCCCACCTTTTGAAATTTCCCTCCTTTTATCTCAACCAAGTGGTAGAGTAGCAGCGTATTTAGCCGAAGGTCGTGGGTTCGAATCCCGTTTGTGACACTGACTTTTTTTCTCGATCAATACCTTAATTAAAGATTAATTAATTGCAATGAATTTATTTGGCCAAGCGGACCACGAAACCAAATAAAAAATAAAATAAAATAAATTATATTTTATGCGAAAGAAGATTTCATGATCTTAATTGAATCTAACAGCATTCCTAATTCTTATGCTACGTTTTTCACTTTATTGTAAGAGCAAAGTAGTACTAATTTTAGAATAATTTTCGTTTTCAAGGTTAGAAGTATCGATCACTTTTTCACTCACGAACACTGGATCAAAGTATGGTCTTGAACCAAAAAATCAAATTCAGTTTTTACTACCAAGCTTTTAACCTATTTAACGTCACAGGACCTATATTAAAATGATAGAAACGTCCTATACTTCAATAATAAATATTAACTTCAAAGTATATGAAATAAGTAAACAAAGTACTGTAAGACCTCGATGTGATCACGGATTACGTTCTTAATCTTATGAATAATGGAAAGATTTATGCATGATTTAAATATCAAACAAAACCATCACTAAACACACTGATCAGATCCATTGAAAATTACATTATTGTAAATTAAAATTGTTCCTGAACCAGGCAGAACGAGGAAAATTTAAGAAAATTTTCTTCCTATTTGCTTTGTGATTGCGTAAAGTTTTTGATGTTTTATTGATAGCAGGTTAGAAAACGGAACTAATTTGCAGAATAATCCGTTATTGACACTATTAATACGTAACCGGACGGAATGGAAGCTTCGAGATTCACAAATTAAATATTCATAGGACCTGAGAACTGAAATCCGGGTCTGCGAGTTGATAACGACGGGGGATCGACTTCTCTAAAATAAAAGTTTAAAAAATTAAGAAAAAAATCGTCTATAAATATCTGGAGTCCGGGGAGGCGGGTTGAGAAAGAGTTGACGAACTCAAAGCCTGCGGGAAATTATCGCTGGATAACAGTAATCGACGCCTGGTGGTTAAAGGGAGGACGTGTCACTGCAAAACTGCGTGTACCACAGGGTTCGCCAACCTCCCAAACTATTGTTATTTTTTATATTTTTTTGCAGGTGACGTTTTTCTGATCTTCACTTGCATAGCTGTTTAATAACAAATTTATTTTCCTAATTTATAAATTTAATTATAAAATTAAGTAAAATGAGAGATTAGACGATTTTAAAGAGCAGAAGCCAAACATTTATGAATCACTTGAGAAAGAGAAAACACGGAAATATTTTTATGTGCTAGTAACATGATGATTTAAAAAATAGACAGTATAAAAAAAACAAAAAACAGTTTTATACCCGAAATATTAAAATTTTGGGTTTCATCTTCGTTTTGGAGAAGGATGTTTAAGCCTTCGGAGGACCTGACTCGTAAAAGAAGAGATCGAAGAATCTCATACGATTAAGAATAGGCCATGCCAGATAGACCCAAGGGCACTTACTTTTGCGCCAAAGCCCGCGTAAGTGTCCGGCACGCAGTGAAAGGTTTTTCGAGAGGTTGCAATTCATTGTCTCCGTATACACAGTACGTCCGTAGTACAGCAGAATGCCGCCGGAAATGAAAAATGTGCTTGATCACGGCAGCGACTATCTGTTCCCCTGCTCCGAATGTTGAAGGTAACAGAATTATTTCATTACATATTGTAAAGATAGTTTTGTCTCCCTAGCGTTATAGTGAATGAATTTATTAGTGTGAATGAGTAGAGTGAGTTTGGCAAAAAGCAATGTCTTCATCAAATAAAAGACCAGGCACCGCTGGAAATTTGCCAGCAATCTCAAAAAACGACTCAGCAGAGTAAAACGAAATAAGTACAACCTCCCGTTCCTCAAGCCGGGAAAGCTCCTCCATGGAATGCAAAAACCCAGGAAAGAATCTTCCAAACACTGACAAAACAGATTTGAATCTAGTCTCATCCTCAGTTGCATGTTCACAAAAGTGATCTGATTTATGAAACTTCGTCGCCCCAAACAAATTTTATCACAGTAGAAGATGATCTAGAAGAAGTTACGAACGCGCCAATAGTAACACCAACGGTGCAGACTAAAGAAGAGGCTGATAACAGGTCGAACAGGCCTCCGCCGATCTTTATCAAAAATATTATCAATTTCAGTCTATTAGACAAGAGCCTCAAAGAGGTGCTCGGAGGCAATGATTTTCAGTGTCAGACTAAGACTGATACAACTAAGTTAGGATCAAGACCTCTAAAGATTACAGAAAACTAACCCAAGCCCTCAAGGAAAAAAATGTGACTTTCATACTTATCAACTGAAAGAAGAAAGAGCATACTAAGGAACCTTCACCCTACCATCCCCCCAAGAGATACCCTCAAGAGATAAAAGAAGAAATTGAAGAACGCGGCTTCAAAGTACGAAACGTGACAAACATTGCCTCTGTTCTTCTTGGGCTTGGAACCAAGTCCAAACAACAAAGACATATTTCTCATTTCACACTTATATGGCTGTCGCATTCGCGTCGAAGAACCGTACAAGAAGCGCAAAATTACCCAGTGTAAAAGATGCCAGGACTACGGGCACAAAGGTCATTTTGCAATCATGCACCGAGGTGTGTTAAATGTGCAGGTTTCCACTGGAGTGAGATCTGCCCAAAACCGACAGCCCCACTATTTAGTGCATTTGCACTAACCTACCTCTCTGAAACAAAAGATTACTTTCTATCATTCTAGTGAAGCCGATAAGGATTTATGGACTGGAAGTGTGGAATTCAGCCAAACATTCAATAACCTACGCATCCAAAGAGCCCAATCCATAATCCTCCCTTTTACGTGTCTAACGACACTACCTGTATAGACCTAAATATTCCTTTTGTCCAAGATGTAATCCACTCCCGTTACCAAAAATTTTCCACAAACCTCCCAGCCACTATAAATCTTCTAATTCAAATCCTCTCATCCTGACCAATTCCTTCCAACCCTCTTCTTCGACTAAAAACACGATGGCCACGGGATCTTCTATCCACTGACAATTGAATAAAAAATACTTAGGAGTACTACCAGTGGGTAGTTTCTCCACTCTTGTTTACTGATTTACTTATTCATACACTATTACTAGATACCAAAATGAAGGCAGTTGTAATATATAAGAAAAAAAACATCTATTGGGTTTCGTGATACGATTGATGGAATAAATTCTTTTCAATTATTTAATCCTTAATTACGGTTTTGGTTGAGATAAAAATATCAGTGTCACGAGCAGGATTTGAACCCACGATCTTCGACTAAATACGACTAAACAATCTCAACACACCTTTCGAATTTTCCCCACTATTTGCCATTTTTCAATATAAAGGATTCAATAAGTAAAATGAAGTATATCTTCACTAAAGCTCTCCGTTGTCATTTCATTTGTCGCCAAGAATCAAGTAGATTGCACGACATTTGAATAATGGAAAAAAGGAGGGGAAATTCGGAAGGTGGGGTTGGGATGGGAGGTTACTGTCTGAGTGGATCGATGTCACGATAGCCGAAGGTTGTGGGTTCGAATCCCGTTCGTGACACTGACCTTTTTTATCTTAACCAAAACCTTAATTAAGAATTAATTAATTGAAAAGAATTTCTTTGGTCAATCGGACCTCGAAACCTAATTGATTATTATTACATTTCAATTTTAAAGCTAGTGTAAATGAGTCTGATGGAATAAAACATGATAATCAAAGACGACCAGCATCATTTCTTAGAAATTGACAGGAGTACACATCAACTATCTCAATAAATGCTGGCTTTCTAGAAATGAAATTACACATTTTTTGAGAGATCTTTGGTTTTTCTAATAAGTTAAGTATAATATATACAATCTATTGTTAAGGCATTACTGTTACTATTTTCACTAAGAGCAGATTGTGGCAAAATAAGGTGATGATAAAAAAATAGCTTAGGGTTTTAAGTATTTTTTCACTCGGCGAAAAAAATGGATATGCAATGATAGAAAGGTTTCATGGTGGCGTCTGCTTGATTTTAAACGGTACGCACGAGCTGCAGGGCTCTTTGGAACCCTTGGTAACGGTGAGTTTGTATTCACGAGATGCCTTCTTACCAGGCTTCTTGCCAGTTAAAGGTATGACAGTGGTACTGGAGAAATGAGTTTCTCGGAATACCAAATGCGCTTATTGTACGCCCTCTGCTCCTGGAGTCTCACAAAAGAAATTCCTTTTTCAATCCTCTCACCCGCTATTAACGGGCCTCTGATGAATTTTTCCCATTGGATCCTATTGGCCAAATGAAGAAAGGGAACTTCGTGCAATCGCCTGAGTACTTTTTTCTATTTTTCAAAGGGGTATCAATCGAATACGTCCTATTCATCAATATCACAGGCGTCGCTTCTCAAGTTAGAAACATAATCATAAGGAAAATAATTTAAATTATTGTTTTACATATTTACATAAAGCTGATTAAAACATACAATATTATGCAAATGAACTTTTTGGTTTACCCTTTTTACTGTAGTTAATGTAGAACGTACTGGAAAACAAACGATATTTCTCATAACTAGTGACAATTTTATTGTAAATTTTATCAAACAATAGTAATAACTTCAATAATATATCACCTATCTTGTTTTTATGTTTTATTCGTCCCACTATTTAGTCAGAAGATAAAATCTGTCCGAATGTGCCTAGTCACACCGTTCCGACGTGCTAAATATTTACACCGTTAGAAAAATAAATTGTACGTGACAGCGTAGGAGTGAATTGAGCTGAACTGGGTCAAAATCTCGAGGCCACTAACGTACAGATAATTCAAAATGGATATGATTAAACTTTTGCCCATTGTGAAATATAAAGGACATGACATATCTCCCATGTAAAAACAGAAGCATGCTCGTGCAATGGTTTTTCTTATTGCTTCCCATTCGGAGAAATTCAATCCGTTCAAAGCTGTCTATTACCGTTGAAAGCTCTAGTTTTCGAATTCCTTTTTTGCCGGACCGCCCTCGCAGGAAATTACCACCGTTTACTCGCGTACGCGTAACAGTGGTAGGAGAAAGAAAAACGACGACCCGATTTTGTAAAGGAATTATGAATTATTCCTATCCAATGGACGCTTATTCGGCAATTACTTATCTAGTCCTTTCGTGGTTGATTTTTTTTGTAAATCTGTTAGTGGCTGAACTCATTTTGGGTGATTTCTTTGTGTTCGCGAGCCCTCAAGAATTGATTACAGTTTTTGCTGATATTTTTCCATTATTTAAATGTACGTAAGAGTAAGAAAGAACGAAAATATGGAGCGTTAGAGGAATAGACATAGCTCTACATAGGCAGAGAAAGAGAGAGAGAGAGAGAGAGAGAGAGAGAGAGAGAGAGAGAGAGAGAAAGGGAGAGATAGAGAGTACAAATGAGAGAAATAAAAGAGAGAAATAGGGTGTTAGAAAGAAAGAAAGAGAGAGAGAGAGAGAGAGAGAGAGAGAGAGAAAGCGAGAGAGAGAGAGGGAGAGGGAGAGGGAGAGAGAAATAAAACGAGCGAGAGGGTGAGATAGAGAGTACAAGTGAGAGAAAGAGAGGGAGAAATAGGATGTGTGTGAAAGGAAGAGAGAGAGAAAGAAAGAAAAAGGGAGAGAAAGAGAGAGAGTGAGAGGGGGAGAGAAATAAAAAGAGCGATAGGGGGAGATAGAGAGTACAAGTGAGAGAAAGAGAGAGAAAAAAGAGAGAGAAATAGGGGAGTTAGAAAGGATGAGAGAGCGAGAGGGGGAGGGAGGGAGGGAGAGTGAGCGAGAGAGAAAAATAAGAAGGGCGAGAGGAGAGTCAGAGAGTATAACTGAGAGAAGGTGAGAGAGAAATAGGGTGAGAAGAAAGGAAGAAAGAGAGAGAGAGAGAGAGAGAGAGAGAGAGAGAGAGAAATAGAAAGCATGACAGAGAAAAAGAAAGGTAGTAGTGAGATGGATTTATATTTATATTAAAAGTAAATAATTACTTATAGTTGTAGTTATTTATACGAGGGAGAGAATGAGCGAGAAAAAGTAATGAAAGAAAAAAGAAAGAGAGAGAGAAACAAAAAGAGCGAGAGAGAGTGATAGAATGTACAAGTGAGAGAAAGAGAGAGAAAAAATGGACAGAAAGAGGGTGATTTAGAAAGGAAGATAGATAGATAGATAGATAGGTAAATAGAGATAGATAGATAGATAGATAGATAGAGAGAGAGAGAGAGAGAGAGAGAGAGAGAGAGAGAGAGAATTGTGAGAGGAGGAGTGCACTCTTATATTTTTGATGTTTTGTATCCATCCTTCTTAGTTGGATGTCCTTTATGTTGGATAGTGTGATGATTGAAATATGATCTTAATTCATTTGCTTTATCGAGTTAATGATCTTGGCTGCTGTGTTCCTGTCCATTTTTAAAAAGTCTGTCGGCTTGTAAAACTCGTTGCTTTTCACGGCTCATGGCCAGTTTCGATATTTTATGTACGGAGGCTTTTTTTCGTCCAATGCTCGTCTCGACGGTGATTTGGTCGGTTTTACACAATTATACCGACATTGAGCATCCATGCAGGGCAAAAGTCTGCAAATCGAGGATCGTGCGCAGTTCGGACTCCAGTTAGGAAGTCGAAAAAAAAGAACCAATTAATTTGTCACGGATTACCGCCGATACGGGCCCATCATCTACGGGGTCCGTTTAACTCTTTTGCATGGCACAGGGACGGCGTCTTTGTCTGAAAGGGCAGAAAGGAAAAAAAAACAAAAAAACAGGATGCTGCACGCCGTTCTCGAAACACACTATTTTCCCTTTTCCGGGTCGCCAGCTGTTAAACTTCCAGTTCTCCTACGCTTCAGAATAAGGTGGATCACGTACGTCCGAAGTGGCAATTTTGTAAACGTATAACTCTTATCTCTTAACCCCTTCAGCGTTTCCGGGTTCTGCCTTTCTCCACCATACATTGTAAAACCTCACATATTCCCAACATTAAACTTTTATGCTGATGAATTCATGTAAATTTAACTAATGTAAACCAGGTAATTTTTTTTAGACAAGTTTTTTCAACTTTGCATGAGAACGATGCATTCAGCAGATAGATAAATATATATATGCTATTTTAACTATCTCATCTATCACAGTGCATAAGACATCACTGTCTTTTTAACCATGAACACGTACACATATCATTAGTTTTTTTAACATTCTCAATATTATATCTGGATATTCTCGTGGAAATATATTTTACGATTCCATGCTCAAAGATCATACTTACGAGCCCGAAAAATCAGTTAAACGCTGCAAAACGCCCGTAGTTTTATAATTTAAGGCCGATTTTCCAACAGAATCCTTCACATGAGCGAAATTACCGACGGCAGTTTTGAACTAACTCATGAAGTAACTCATGAAAAATAATGAGCCCGGTTTATTCCGATGCAAATGCAAGATAGGCCGGTTGTCTAAGACTCCCTTTATGGGGTGATGACCGCCCTGGGCAGGGCATTACCGCAGATGCTTTCCACTCGTCAAACAGTTTTACCTGAAAAAAAAGATAAACCTGCCCTGAAGCCTTCTTCACTGGCAGTCTCTTTCCCAGTGTACTAGTCCACTTTTGATATAAAAACAAAAAATCTACAAAAAGCTTCCATTCCACAAGAAATGTTTAAATAATAACAAGATTGGTGGTTTTGTTCATTTTGCCTTCCTTCCTATTTTGATTGGTCAGCCACATTTCGGCTTCATTTCTGAGAGCCTAAAATCTAATAGCACAAACAAACTGTAAATCGATTTTTGTTTGCTGAAGCTCCACTTTGTTTTTTCGTATGGTCCAATCATTTGAGTATGCCTATACTCACTGGCTTTGCTGGGTACGGAGGTTGACATGAATAAGCTAATATCACGAGTGGGATTCGAACCCACGACCTTCGGCTCAATGCCGCCGCTGCTCTAACCACATGAGCCATCGTGACTTCGGGATGGAGGTCCTCACCCTGCTTATGATCCTGACGAATTGACTGACTTAAAGAAGGAAATAGATATATCAAAATTATTGCGGTCCATCACCCCACAGACCCAAAAAGGAGTGTAGAGAAATCCAGTCAACGGATAGCAGCATTTCCAAAAGCCTGCTTAGGAATGAAAATAGTAATAGTTTAGTCGTTTCTGCAAACGTTTATATGATTATCTTAATTGGCTTTGCCGGGTCTAAGTCAGTGCAGAAAAACCCCACTGAACGTGGGTAGTAACCGGAACGCGTCTGACGGACCTAAAAAGTGGTGATAGGCAGACCAAACTGATCGGAAACGAACCAAACAATAACTTTTTCATCCCACAAACCAAAATAAGAAATTCACGAAAATTGGAAAAAAAATCACAAAACCAATGTTTATTGCAGTCTGACCGGTTTTAGAATTTGTAGTTTCGCCGATTCCGCTCATTTTTGTAAGACTATCCCCGCTGGATTTTCTTTGACCTATGTGAGTTCCTCGCCCAGCTTATAACCCTGATGAACCGAGGGACCCACACCAGGGCCTACTTGATTTTATTATATACCTGTTGAACCGACATGAACTGGCTCACGAGTCAATGCAAATATACAGATCTAAGAGCTGTAACAAGCAGACCAAAATGATCGAAAACCAAACTATAATTTCTTCACTCTATAGATCAAAACATGAAATAAAAAAGAAAAGAAGCAAAGAATGCCAGAAAACAAATGTTTATAGCATTCTGACTTTATATGGCTATCTTTACTGGCTCTGTCGGTGTCAGCGCCTCTCCCTGCTTACAACCCGGATGAGCCCATGGACACAGACACCAGGACTACCTGATTCTGCTGTTTTATAAATCAATGAACATTTCACTTGAATGCATCTTAACCTGAACAAAACCGTCAAAATTTACCAATTGAATTACACTAATACCAGGGCAGGGCTACCACGGTAGGTCAGTCGTTATGTTTTAAACATTATCGGTCCAAGGATACTTCCATGTCGGACTCCAGTCTTAACGAAATAACAGTGAGAGACGGATGTTTCCGGCTGGATTGAATGAAACAGCAAGAATGTATCTCAGAGGAGGAAAAAAATAGATTAAATTGGAAAGATGTTCTTAAGCCTCCACAGTAATCCCGGATACCAGAACCTCTATCAAAATCGTGCGTCACATCACTCAAAGCATCATACGAGTTTCAGCTCAAGACAGGATGAGTTTGCAACGATCGCATTGGCGGATTTGAAGTGGTGCTTTTAAAACTTAAACATAGGCAGGAATTTGAATAATGTAATGTTCGGCATTGGATTATACATTGTTCCAAAGTAAAATTTTCAATAAAATACCAAATTAAAGTACCAGAAAGTACAGCGACAGAATGGAAGTTATATTTACTCCGTTTACCTACTGCGGACATAGCGGCCTCACCTGAGATCATATCAACAGTGTGATATTGTGTGAGGGTACTCTGAGGGCTAGGAAAAGAGAACAATCTGTCTATTGTCTTAGGAAAAGTAAAGCTTTTGAAACAAAACCTAAGGTCATAGGCATGTAAAAGACGGAGAAAATCTCGTCTATACTTACATCCCTGCCGCAACAAAGCCGGGTAAAGCTTAGAATTATTGTTTGTTTGTTAAGTGGACATTGTTCTCTTAAAAAGCACATATAAATCTTGGGAATAATAGAAGACAGAGGTAGATTTTGCTATAAATAGGAAAAAACTACAATACATAATGTGAACTAGTCAGTTGAATCCAACATTTTTATACGTTCTGTTTTATTTTTCAAGATATGTTAATAAGATTAGAAATTGAGCCGTGGGTAAGGAACGACTTGAGAAATTCTTCTCGCGTTTCTACCTTCTCTTCTCGGGGGTCTTCGATGGCAAACATTCTTCGTCTGAAAAGGCGTTAAACTTAGGCGTGTCAGATCGATCCGGAGCGTGGAGCCGTATTCAAATCCTGTGGGATTCCTGGGCGATCCGGCGAGCATCACATCACGCGTACCGATCGCATTTGCATCGACGGACCGATCGGCCTTCACGTACGCCCTTTCTCGTCCGATTTTGTTTCTTGACACACTTTTCACCTTCGACGCACGAGAAACGTCAGCACGAGACGAGGAAGAAGTGATCTCGGTGGGATGGGCTAACTCAATATATTCGGGGCGAAGCGTCCAAAACCTAGTAAGACATAAGTACAATCAAGATTTTTCCCTGCCTCTCTTTGCTACTTCCCTGGTAGAGATGTTTGAAGTACAAACAAACAAAAAACACGAAACGCTTTTTACTGACCGAAACAGCAAGCCAAAATGATATGATATGATAAAGTACAGATTTATTACCCAACATACATCTCATATTTTTATTGATTTTATGAGAGATGGAAGAAAAGACTTCTCATCATCGGACATCTATTTAACTTTTAACTGTCTTAACTGTTTAACTGTCAAATTGAAAGAAACATTTTCATATTCTGCGTCCTCTCACTCACTCTCTCTCCCTCTCTCTCTCTTCTCTCATGTTCTCTCTCTCTCTCTCTCTCTCTTTCTCTTTAAATCTTTATATCTCTCCCTCTCTCCCTATCTTTCTATCTTTCTCATCTCTCTGCCACTCTCTCTTTTTACTCATCCCCATCTCTCTCTCTATCGTCTCTCGCTCTCCCTCATTCTCTCTGTCTTTCTCAAACTCTCCCTTCCTGTATTCCCCTTTCTCTCTCCTCTCTCACCTTTTTTTCGCTCTGTCTCAATCTCTCACTAACCCTTTCTATTTCTAAATTCTCTTCTCTTTGTCTATTCATTATATATCTGTTTATGGGTTTGTTTTTTTCAATTTTACACAATGTCTTTCTCTCTCTCTCCCTCTCTTCCTCAACTTACGGTGCAATCTTTAATTCTACTGTTGTTTGAGAATCTCTATTGCGTTATAACGGTATGAATAGCAAAAATGTATTCGCTACATCTTTAATTAAAACTATTTGTGCAACACCATAACTTAACTAAATCGACTGAAAATAAAAAAAACTGATTACCTAAACATCAAGTTTACATTTTTAGCTTCAATCTACAAATATATTGCAAGAATAAACTCCTTTCGAAATCCTAAACACCATACATCTATTTATCATCATATTTAACAAATCCTTCCTGGTACGTAACCTTATCCTGTCCTCGAACCCTTAAAAATTAAGCGGTCGGTAACACGAAACAAACTGAAAAGCCATTTAATTTTAATAAAACAATATTAAAAATAAAATAAAACTATAGTTACATGGTAATATGAAACTTAAAATAAGTTGTCAAATGGATAAATTCATATTAATAGTAAATATGAAGATGTTCTGTATTTAATCTGTGGTGCTTAGTGACCGTTAGTTAATGATTATTTGAAGATAGTGGGATGCGGTCTGGTGTGACGTAGGTTTTTGGAAAACATTTTCTTTATCGTGCCAACGTTTCGATCTTTATTGAGAACATCTTCAGGGCATTCTCGTGTCTTCAATCTCAATAACGATCGAAACGTCGGCACCATAAAGAAAATGTTTTTCTAAAACCTACGTCACACCAGACCGCATCTCACGATCTCCGAATAATTAATTATAAATAATTTAAATATACAGTTGATAAAAAAAACAATTAAATTTACTCTTTGCTCAAACTTTTATCTTAATTTCTCTCATTTCATCTTTCTTGGACTTTCTCACCCTGCAGTTTTAGAATGAAAAATTTATGAGACTTACAAGGCGACATAAATCGTTTATACTGCATTATAATTAATACACTACCCCCAAAAATAATAATAATAAAAACCGACCATCAGGTTTTTGCACGAAAAATGGTTAACTCTGGAAATGTATGTCAGACTGCGCTGAGACCCAATTTTAGAAATTTTACGATAAACAAGATGGCTTTTTTAAAACATTTTAATAGCTTCAGTTATTTGTTAGAAAATTCAAAAATTTGGGAAGATGTTAATTTTGGCACTTTTTACGAAAACTTCAAATTGAGCTGTGGCTCGAGGAAATCGTCCTGGAACGATGCGCTTTAAGAATTGAAACGAAATTTTGATAAGCTGTCGATCTCCTTCCACTTTTCCCGATTTCTGAAGCGTTTTCGAGTTATTCGCGACTTTTGGGCAAAAAAGTGGTTTTTTTACGTGCTCATGCAAAAATCCTACACCCTCTCCCCCTTTTTTTTTTACCATACATAAACGTATTGTTTCAATACGTTATTCGGAGCCAAACTGCCACAACAGCTGTGAAATGGGAAGTAAAAGTTGAATTTTTGTGATGACGTAAACAAGACCGCATCCCAAAAGGCCAAAGTAAGAAAAAGTGAAAATTGTCACTTCCCTGATCACATTTTTGAAAAAGTCCTCGGAATAAAAGCTGTAGACCGTAAAATTTGCAAAAAAAACATGGCTGTTCAAAATTTACGCATTTTTGAAAATCATTTTCCATTTTTGGCCAAAAATTGTGGTTTTTTGAGAAGTCATGGAAAAAATCCGATCATTCTCTCTCTCTCAATTTTCAAGAATGCATACATTTTGAACCGTCATATTTTCGAAAATTGTACGCTCTACAGCTTTTGTTCCGAGGATGTTTTCAAAAAAGTGAACAGGAAAGCGACAATTCTTACTTTGACCTTTTGGGATGCTTATGCTGCCGATATTGTTTACCTCATCAGGGAAATTGAACTTTTCCTTCCAATTTCACAGATGTTGTGACAGTTTGGCTTCAAATAACGTATTGAAACAATAGGTTTGTGAATGTAAAATCAAGAGAGAATGTGATCGGTTTTTTTTTCTATGCGCACGTAAAAAACATTTTTTGCCCAAAAATTTGCGAATAACTCGAAAACGGTAGAGTTGTCGGGCAAAGTGGAAGGTGACCAATTAAAAGCTTATTAAAATTTTCTATCGATTGCTAAAGGGCGTCGCTCTAAGAAGATTTCCTGGATCCTCAGCTATATTTGAAGTTTTCCAAAAAATTGAATATTGACCCTTTTCCTAAATTTTTGGATTTGCTGATGCATGTCTGAAGCTAAGAAAACTTTTGAAAAACCCATCTTGACTTACAAATCTGAGAAAATTTGTATTTTCTAAGTTGGCCATTTTTTCGTGCAAAAACCAGGTGGTTTGGTTTTTTTTTGACGTACATTGAGCAATGTATAAAAATCATTGTATTGATCATGAGCGCTAACTATCGATTGGGAAATTCTGGATTTGACCAAGTATTAGGGGAGTCGTCATCGTTGTATTTGTCTATTTTCGGTGTAGAAAATTGAAGTTGAACGATAATTCGAGTCGGAAAGAATTTCTTATCCGCCTATCAATCGCTGATAGACAGCCCGTGAAGATCTTCCGGCGAAGAGATGCCCGCCGTGATTACCATAAGCACGCCTACTCGTCGGACAGACGTCGTGAATCGATCGCCGGGATGACTGGCATCAGGACCGGATTTCTTTTAGACAAAAGGGTTACTCCTGCAATTTGCCGGTGACGAGCCCGGCGATCCAGCAGACCCAGATCCGGATCTGTGTCAGTTGTCCGCTAGCGGTCTCCGGCCGCCCACGTTCTCGCCCCCGGCTCGCCCATTTCCCAAATCGACCAATGCCCGAGGAACCACAACAGCAATTTTCGGTACAACATACAAGCGAAAGAAAAACGTTTTATGAAGATGAAAACACGGCAAACGAGATTCTAACTATAACAAATTCACTCGTGCGTGCCAAATAATCAAAACATCACCATAACATGGTGAATAATTTTGAAATTAAAACCGCATTGTGTACAATTGAGCACAGAGAAACTCGAGCGGAACATCGACTAAACCGACCAGCTCGATAAAACAGCATTAGACTATAATTTGCGGACGCTGTGGTGGATGTGTGTGTGTGTGAGTGTGTTAAATATTGGGTTGTCCGGAAAATAATATAGGTTTCCTTCAATTACCTCTTTATACAGGGTGTTACAGGGTTAAATGTCAATACTGCCATGGTGGATTCAGTAAATTAAACATAGTTCAATGCCATCAGAAAGAGGTTTCTATCTTACCTCTTTCATGTGATATTAACATTTTTTTTATCTTAGTCTAAAATCAGATTTTTCTATAAAATCTTAATTTCTCTACTTTAACTTCGTTCACATACAAATCTGACCTTTATTTTGCAAACTACATTAAATTTTGCACAAGATAACAACATTTCTGTTGAAAAATTCGTACTTTCGAATACACAGTAACCGTTTAAAAATAACAAATGGCAAAACCATGTTTTTTTTTTGGAAGTACCCAATTGTGGCTCATGCAATTAATTTTCCGTCAAAATGTTTCGTTATTTCATCACATTTGCCATATTGTATAAGTATTTATGAACATACTCACTTTTACATTTTTTACAAGTTTTCTTAGTGTAATCTTCTTTGCAAGGTTGAAAAACGTGATATCGAACCCGACGAGAGGAGTAACCCAAGAACAACGTACATGTTACATTTTTAATAAAAACATTTATCAGTTAGTAACAAAAATCAGATCCATTCTCACAAAGTGTACATAATTAAAGAATAATTAAAATGAAAATAAGACCACTTATATTATGAATATTTTTCTGCAAATTAACCGATTTATTTGTATGTATTTTATGTATGTATGTGTACGCTCGAATTGCTTTAATTCGTATTGGATACTCAAGCGCCAACGTACAGCAACCGACTTGACTGCACGGAGGTTTTCTTCCCTTCTTTTCCTCATGTTATTGCACTTGATTTCAATTATCCCTTGATGTACACGTTTCAGAATTCCCGATATTGTAAAATCTAATGGGGGTAAAATCAGGGCTGGCCATGCGACGGAAGAATGTACCTAATTTTTGTTATCAACTAATAAATATTTGCATTAAAAATACGACATTTGCGATGTTCCGAAGGTTCGATATCACGTTTTCATAGCAATAGAGATTTCACTAAGAAAAGTTGTAACATGTAAAAATATGTACTACTTATAAAATAATGCAAATTTGGTGAATTCTCCGAACATTTTCATCAAATTGCACGAGCCACAATTGAGTTAAAAAAACAAAACATGGGCTTTGCTATTTGTTATTGAGCGGCTACTGTGCATTCGGAAGCTCGAATTTTTCAACAGAAATGTTGTTATCTTGTGGAAAATTTAATGTAGTTTACAAAATAAAGGCCAAATTTGTATCTGAATGATGCTAAAGTTGAGAAATCGAGATTTTTATGAGAAAAAAATCTGATTTTTAACTAAAATCAGAAAAATGTTAATATAGCTGGAAAGAGGCAAGATAGAAACCTCGTTCTTGTTGCACTAAATTACGTTTAATTTAGTGAATGCACTCTGGCTGTATTGACATTTAACCCTGTTACAACTTGTATAATAATATACAATANGATGTCCAAGTGGATCGAGGTCACGATAGCTCAAGTGGTAGAGCAGCGGCGTATCTAGCCGAAGACTGTGGGTTCGAATCCCGCTCGTGCCTTTAACTTTTTATCTCAACTAAAAACCTTAATTAATTGGAAGATATTAGTTGGTCAAGCGGACCACGAAACTAGTGAATTATATTTTAAAGTTTATACGTGCAAATTCGGATTGATTGGTTGGATCGGTGATTTTGTGTGTGTGTGTGTGTGTGTGTGTGTGTGTGTGTGTGTGTGTGTGTGTGTGTGTGTGTGAGTGTGTCCGTATGTCCCCTAACACCAGGGAGTTAATTTAAATACATCATTAAGTACATATTACATGTATGATGGCAATTAATAGTTTAAAATAAATACAGTGATGAAGAATAATGTGTGTGTGTGTGTGTGTGTAGGGTAGGCGCGCGTGTAAGTGTGAGAGAAAGAGATAGATAGATAGATAGATAGAGATAGACAGAGAGAGAGAGAGAGCGAGAGAGAGAGAGAGAGAGGAAGAGAGAGAGAGAGTGAGAGTGAGAGAGAGAGAGAGAGAGGGAGAGGGAGAGAGAGTGAGAGTGAGATGGAGTACATACTGCGGTTACTATTTTGGTTTTGAAATAATCAGTTCACAAATTATATTGTTTTAAATATGACCAAATATTGTCAACGTTGATGACGCTTCTTAAATGTTTAGACATTATTTCTGATTTTTTGACTTATAGACAGGCTAGATTATCCCGGATGCCGACCCCAAGATCACACGTTTATAAGCACTATCTAGTCTTCAAAGTCACAAATATTTTGGTTTGTGCCCTTTTAAAAATTTTCAAACATTACACGATTGATTTCAATCGGTTAAATCTTTAATTTTGCAAAATTTAAGTTCCAAAAACTTGTTATAACGAGGGAAGTATGAATCGTCCGTCATCACCAGCAAGTTAGAGATCAGGGATGCGGTCATCAAAAATTTAGTTTTGTTATGCCAAAAACGTAACATTAACAAGCTTTCGACCTTTATTGATTTGATTAGATTTATATGTAATATTTTTTTAATAATTTTCTGTCGATGATTTTTTCTTTGTCAACCACAACCACATTTTTTCATGATTTGTTTCATGATGATGCCTTGACTCTTGCTGTTCCAAGCCTGCTGAGGACAGAACAACATATCTATGTTGTGTCAACCTGGTATCCAGGCATTGTTTGGTATGATCATAGTAATCCAACGGGTAATCTTTACATGGGATAGAGTCTCAGAGGCATGAGACGAATCATGAAATAAACATTGATCATGTGGATGTGGTTAACTGGGAGAAAATCTTGGACTGAAGATTATCAAAAGAAATCTTACATATAAATCTGATATTAATTCGCTAAACTTGAAAAGTGATATCAATAATCTTAGTGCCCTGTACAGTTGCCTACTTTAGTCCTTTCTGTCTGTGCTGTGTCGTGTTTATAACCACAATTGGTTACCCCTCATTTGTTGCCTCATAAAAATATTTTTTACGCAAAATTTTTTAGATTATGTACGCACAAAACTACTTAACTAAGATATTTTTATTCTGCTAGTTTATCACTATGATCATGAGAATCGGCGGGATGTCATTACTCAAAACTGATCCTGTTTTAAAAATAAATTTAAAGTAAGCAGCAAATTTATATTACAAAAATAAATAATTTTTTTTCAATTTGTCAACTCAATATAGAAATTCAAAATTAATAAACGGAAGAGAACCAATTAATTTTTCACCTTGATGCATATTCGCGAATATATTTCACCGTTAAAGATGCCATTTGGATTTATAGTCTTGTTTCAGAATAAGGAATTCTCTTTAATGATAAATAATATACTACAAGAATATCGAGGTAGAGAAAGAGATAGAGTGGGGGGAGAACGTAATACATTTCTAAGATGACGGATCTCCCAGGTGACAAATATTTTCACCATACCGTCAAAATTCATACCGTAATGTTCAAATAACGGTACGGCACACGCGATGGATGACAGAAACGAATCGAACTGTGAACAATTGCGCCTAAGCATTTTTTAACTGCCTCTCCAAACCCGCGCGCGCTCCGTACCGTCATGGTTTAAACTATACGAATGCCTTTTCTGTGTATCAATTTGTGATTTTTAACGGTTGCCAAATTCGGGTCAAACTGGCGTTAATTACCAAGTAAGGAACGCTCCGGCTGGCTCTGGTAATTACGTAAGTCAACGAATGTGTGGTTCCGTTCTGATCCCTCTTCCGGATCAGCATTCCGCAACATGGGACACACAATACTTGATGACAATGATGGTATTAAGTAGCGGGGTGTGTTATTCCCCAAGCGCTGCAGTCTTAAGGCTTATAGTAATTTTCCTCATTCATTAGTTCGGTTCAACTGACCTGACCATGTTTTTAAGAAGTTATATGTCATTGACTGTCGTTATTTTTCGAGTCTTCTTGGTACCCTATGTTATGTCTCAATTCGGTCATTGCTTCACGTTTAATGATAATATTAATGGCAGTTCCTTCCTCTTCGTTGCATAAACATCAAGTAGGGTCATCATTCAACCCAAGCTGTGTAAGTACTTTCTCAGGTGCGAGTGATAGGTATATAGTAGTGAAACTCTCCTGAGTACCCTGCCAAATTGTAGTAATGAATTTACCAATTTTGTTGAGGGTTCTTTGATTATACGTTTACCAAGCCTCGCAAATCTCGAGTTTCCACATCACCATTTATATCTATGTTTGATCTTGTATTCCCAATTATTGGTTCTAAGTCTATACGTAGTCTTGTAGGGCTTTCTCGGGCCAGTTTGTCTGTACAACCCAAAACTCGTTTATATCCTGGAACCCAATATATTGTCAGGTTGTTACCCGGGTTTTGTGATTTCGGATGCACTCACCGACTATTTTGGAGTGACGTTTTTATTTCCTATTGCTTTTGTGTCTCCCAGGCTATCTGTCTTATGAGTTTTTTTATCAGTGTAATCGTCTTTAAGGTTTTCTATGTCACAAACAATGATAGCATGTATTTCCTCATACAAAAATGAGGTGTACGTCCCAAACGAAGTTGTTTTCCCAGATGGCAGTGACCATTATAGACTTATCACTTTCTATTCTGTTCTAACCGTAGTAATGTGTTTGTCAGTTTTGATGATAGTCTTTTAGGTTTACGATATCTAGCACTTCTAGAGCCATGGTTGGCAGTTTCCCCCTCCTCAACGCATATGTATCAAATAGGGTTATCAATAAGGTTATAGGTTATCACCCCAGTTGTGAGGGTATTTTCTCAGATGCCAGTTGCAAGTATAACGTCCTGTAATTCTCGTGAATTTAATGTCGCAAACATTGTTAGCATCCATGTCAGCGTGAGGTCTGCCTGAATTGGTGGCTCGTACAGTGGTATTACACGGAGTACACCGGATCCGGTTCTTTGACTGGTTTTAGAACATACTGGGAATCAGGTGCTTAAAATTTCCAAACACTGCAGGTTGTTAGGTTATATCTCTGATGAGCTGTGGCTTCACAATGAGTGACAGTCCTTTTTAAAAAGATGGTTCCTTCTCACAATAAGAGACATATCATCACGAGTGACAGTTTTTCCCTTCTCATTGCATAACGCACAAATGGGAACATCACCCAAGTTCTGTAGATATATTCTCCATCGATAGAGACAACTATAGTCCTATCACTGTCCTGACTTTTCTAATTGTGGCAATGTCTTTAACAGTTTTGGTGATAGTCCTTTAACCCTAAGTTTACTATGCCTTATATCTCCCTTCCTCCTCATTGTACACCATTCAAACAGGGTCGTCACACACTAAACCAAAGATAATACGTATATAGCTCTGAAACTTTCGACTTTTATCCTATCTATCTGTATCAATATGTTTGCCAGTTTTGGTAATTCTCTAATCATTGCTTTCCTGTCTCTGGTTCACATTCTTTTCTATGTTTTGTGGACGCATATTGCCGTGAAGGAACTTTTTACGAGCTTATATGATCATTCGGGGTGCCGGTCATTCGAACAAAAACCTGGTTGTAAGTATGTCGGATTCGAACGCAGGGTTACTTGATTCCAACCCAGGACGCAGTGATGAGCGCTTAAACCGTTGCTGCCACCGACGCCCCTTGAAGCTTCGAAGCGAAGGAATCTTTATTTGGTCTCAATTAGATGTTATCGGGTTGTCCGGAAAATAATGCAGGATTTTAAATTTTCATTAAAAAAAATCTATATAAAATATTCTGTTTACGTTTACAGGATTACTCATTTGTATGAATGTCAACACTTATTAATCCTCTTCCAAATGATANAAATTCTGAATTCTACTCAGACGGAATTAATAAGTTACCAACACGTTGGGAGAAATGTATTGAGAGTATGGGAAATTATTTTGATTAAAGAACATTGCTTTAAAGTAACCAGTTTCTTTTTTTTTGTTTAATACCAAAATCCTGCATTATTTTCCGGACAACCCAATATATCTCAGAGGCTAGCCAGGCTCAGGCTCTTACTCCTATAAGAAGCATAGTGTAGGTCAGCCAGTGCCTCTGGAGTCAGACCTCCCCTGAGTGTAGTTACCAGTTTTGACTATGGTTCTTAAACCAAAAGTTTAGTTGCATGTTCTATTTCTACTTTTTTTTTTTGTGAGAACCCATTATGAGATGGATGATGTTTGATTTTGTTATCCCGATTCTAGGTTTTGGGCCTACGTATGGTCTTGCAGATACTCCTCTCGACAGTTTGACTCACTTTTTAAAGAGCTAATACTTTTAGGGCTTGGCTGTCTGATTTTATAAGGATTCTTCTGTGTATTCTCTTTTAAGGTTATCTATAAGTAGTACTAATAGTAGTAGCAATCATACATTTCTGTTTGAAAGACTTTATAAGATGCTGCAATGAATAAAGCCAGTCTCGATTGTAATATAATAGTTTCTGATTTTATTTTTTATTGTAATATGACTGAAATGTTTAGTACTCATTTAATTTATTTATTTGTGAAGTCTGTGGGAATTTTTCCTAGTTTTACCTAGGTTATATTTTCATTTCGATGGAGTGGGTTTATGATGTTTCTAAGGTAGCTGATGGGGTAGGGTGATATCTCGTCTTATGTATACATTTTTCTTGGCACTTGTATTATCAATATGCCATTTTTGGTTTTAACAACCAAACTGTACCTAGGGTTTTTTTACACACATTAGTGGGAATACTTAGGCTTTCCTCTGTATTGGCAATATCTTAACGATTATATAGCCAATTGACTTCAAACATGGTTAAACTGAGAAGGTTTTGCGTGGTGTATAAACTGGATTTATTTCATTAAACATCATCGACGCGTCTCCGACTCTGCTTCCATAATTCCACGATCAAATTACCCGCCATTACAATATTCAAATTTTTCTCTTTGTCCCGTGGTCGGTCGTGATCCATTAGGGTTGATGAGGGCGATTTGGCGAGGAGGTAAGAACGGTTTTCGAACTAGAGAACGGCCGCGGATTTGTAATTCCGATGGAATCGAGGCGTTGGCTTCCTGAAGATTTGTTGTTCGTCCAGGTTTAGCCATGCCGTCATCTCCCGGAGTGCAAACCAGTCCTTTCGGGCCGCACCCCGTCGCATTGAGGTTCAAAATACCTCTAGGCCCCCAGGGACGACAGCCAGAACAAACGGATGATCAATGAGTAACAGGAAAACAAGTTGAAGGAGCGTGGTTTAAAATTAAAATGGACCATAAAACCACTAACTGGCTCGAAAAGATGCTACGATGTTATAGGTTTATTATAAAAGTTTCAATAGAAGCAGTGTTGGTGATAGGGAAACAATTTTGGCAATAGTTAGGGATGGTTAGGATCAAACAACGTTGTATACTGGAACAGTTACATTATTAAGGGTAACACTAGGATAGTTTTATAAAGTTTAAAGTTATTATATTAAATTAATTGACCCGTGCTTTTAGCTTTATTACGGCTTCTTTCGCAGAATAGTTCACGACTGGGCTAATTTGCCATTTGAAGTGTGGAGGAGCGTAACAAGAGGAGAAGAAAGAAAACAACGGTCTGCTTTATTAAATCGTGTGTCCCCTTAGGTCACACGCCAGTAATTGGCATCTGGTCCTGTTATAATTGGATCAAAAGAGAGAAAAATAATAGTCGAAACCTTATGGGCCGGAGGCTCCCGGCCCTTGACATCATCCGGTGAAGAAGTCGGGGAGGTTGGGACTTGGAGGGGTATTTTCTGTCGAATCATCATTTTTGAAGGAGAAAAAGTGAAAAACCGAACTCCCGTGTGAATCACGTTGATTTTTTTATTTTGTCCTCTTACTGAGTCCGCACTTTCTCGTCGTGTATATCGCTAAAAATATAAAAAAATTGATTGTAGTTTTGGAATGTGGATAGATAACATTATCGACTTTAGGGTGCTTCTCCCGTCTGAAAACTCGATTGTCTACTGATTAGGCAAATATCGTAAGTTTAATTGTTTTTTATCAACTTTGTATTTAAATTATTTATAATTAATTATTAATCATATTTCATTTATCTTTTTCTTTCCGCTCTCTCTCTCTCTCTCTCTTTATCTATCTATCTATCTATTTCTCTCTCTCTTTCCTACTCTCTCTCACTCTTTCACTCCCTTTTTATTTCTATTCTCACAACCCTCTTACTATCCTCTTTACCCACTCTTTTATGCCTCTCTCACTCTCTCTCTCTCTTTCTCTCTCTCTTGTTCTTTCTCTCAGTTGCTCTCTCATTTCTCTTTCTCTCTCACTACTTTTCAATCTCTCTTTTGCTATCTCTCTCACTCTTTTATGCCTCTCTCTCTCTCTCGCTCGCTCTCTCTTCATCTCCTTCTCTCAGTTGCTCTCTTATTTTCTCTATAGGACAAACAATTTGACTCTACACAATTATTGAAAATAGTAGGACGGAAAGATAAGAACATTTTTTTTCTTTGTAACAGCTTCATTTTAATAAATTTACCAAGTCATAAACATTACGTTTCACAAATTTAATTAAAGGTTTAATATAACTACTATAAATGCACTGACGGACAAAACAAACACCACCCTTAAAGTTGTATGTATTTAGGTGTATATATATTATTTGGAAATCGTGAGATGCGGTTTTGTGTGCCGTAGGTTTTAGAAAAGCATTTTCTTTATCGTGCCAACGTTTCCAGCTTTATTGAGATCATCTTCAGAGCTAAAAGTGTTTGTTTTCCGTGTAGATGTGTCATTCTTGCGAGTCGTATTTAGAGTGCCCTCAACGCGGCGTTCTGACCCGAAAGTCGTGGGTTCGAATCCCGCTCGTGACATTGACTTTTTTTATCTCAACTAATACCTTACATAAAGATTAATTGATTGAAAAACAGTTATTTGGTTAATCGAACCACAAACCTGATCGAACTAATAAATAATGATGAATACAGAGAAAAGATGCTAAACCTGCTAAGTGATGACTTATAAAAAAATTAAAAAGGATCCCACACTCATTTTGGCAAACTATAACAATAGATTGGTAGATAAACTTATAGAAAGTGCTTTTATTGATAAAACTGAAATAATAAGGTTAAAAATCCACAACTCGGTTACTCGTAAAATGTATGGGCCTAAAGTAGATACAGAAGGTTTACATCCAAAACCACGTATAGTCGGTGAAATCCAAACACAGTTCTACAATCTGTCGAAATGAAGATTTCGATTTGTGTGATGACAAAAAAAATGTCAAAAATTCATTCATAGAAATATAAGGAATATTCATGTAGATGAAGAGGATCTTTCGGATTTCTTCGATGTAAAATCTTTATTTATTTCAACTCCTCTGAATATAATAGTACACCTCCTATACCCACTCTGGAAAAAAGTTTGCGAATCAACGTGCCGGTTAATCTGTTTATTTATTATGAATTGATATTTTAAATATGACAACATAATATGCAGGTTGTTGATGTGGTGATTGGAGGCGTTTTGCCCCGCATTTTTGTTGATATGCTAATGAATGATTTTGATGGATTGGGTTTTAAATCAGGCCACTTTCAATATGAAGCTCAATTGCAAGTATGTCGTACAAGTATGTTCCTGATTTTTTTTAAGACAAGTTTATATAATTTCCTCAGTGTTTGTAATTGTTATCATTTGAATAAACAATTGAGAACAGTGGATCAATTGCTTATCTAGACGGGGAAGTGATTAGAATCCAGAGGGCACATTGTTGCGTAGGTATACTAAAGAAATTAGCTCGGATGGATATTTCAGTTATTTCTAGTCTTCCTATTTTAGACAAAAAATGAGTTGTACCAGTAATTTCATACAGAGAGTTTTAGTAAGCAGTAAAAACTTCTGAATTGAAGTCAAAGAGCGAGCTATTGGAATTTACGGAATAATAACTACCCAAAGACATTGATTTATAGATTATTAGATATTAAATTTAAAAAAAAGCCAAAAGAAATGTGAAAACCCCAGTGATTTCACTCATGTTAAAATATTTGATCAAAAAATACATAGTTGACACCAATTACTGTTACAGGTGTATTAATTTATCGAATATTGTTTATATTTTTTAAAATTTAATATATTTATTATAATCTGTAACGATTATTCGGAGATCATGAGATGCTGTCTGGTGTGACGTACGTTTTAGAAAAACATTTTCTTTATCGTGCCAACGTACCGATCTTTATTGAGATCATCTTCAGGGCTCGAAGTGTTTGTTTTCCTGCTAAAGAGGCCCTCTCAACACGGCACACAACAATGAAATATCTACACGGAAAACAAGCACTTTGAGCCCTGAAGATGATCTCAATAAAGATCGAAACGTTGGCACGATAAAGAAAAGGTTTTTCTAAAACCTACGTCACACCAGACCGCATTTGAAAATCTCCGAATAATCATTGACTAACGGTCACTAAACCCCACACACAGTCTCTAACGTTATTTACATTATATATTGCGCTGGTATTACAAATGATGATCGTGTGACGTGAGGGAAGTTAACTACCTATGCTGTTTACCCAATCCTCGCTTAATAGGTGAGTCCCTCTTCAGCCATCTGCGAGGATTATAAGGGTGGTTACTTTCTGCTAAGGATTGGCCGACACTATTGGGGTGAGATGTTTATTGTATCAAGTGAAAAAAGTTTTGGGGTTATTTTTTTTCACGAGAAGGATTTTGAGGTCATTGTGAAGGGTGATGTTGAGGACGTAGCAGAAAGATGTACTACCGATCTAGGAAATTTGGATGGGCAGGACTGTATTCTTTGGATGTTGGATGATTTATCGGTGTGTGAACCGCTCAAGATAGATTCAAGGAGATTGTAAGTTTATTTCTCGTTGAAACGTTAGATTTGCGAGAGAATAGTCCGAGAAGTTTGTTTAATTCCTGTCGTTCTAGTCGGGTGTGTTGGTTTCTGGTTAGTAGTGAGGGTAAATAGTATAAATGGAACCCAAAGACTATTTTTGGTATGGGATTATTATTAAACAATATTGTTTGCTTAGAAGAGTGTATATTGGTGTCTTTTGCTTTCATTGAATTTTATACGTCAGTGTTTGCTTCAATGTGCTATTTGTATTGAATATAGTCGAAATGAAAACGTGTCACAAGCGGGATTCGATCCCACGCCCTTCGGCTCAGTACGTCGCTGCTCTACCACTTCAGCTATCGCGACTTCGATCCATTCGGACACCGACTCCCCACTCAACCTACAACCTTTCGAATTTTCCCTCCATTTTGCCATTTTTCAAATGTCAAATGTTGAGACCTTACACTTTTCATAAAGATTAATTAATTGAAAGATGTTATTTCGTCAATCGGACCACGAAATCTAACGAATTTAAATGTTAAATGAAGTGTATCTTCACTAAAGCTTTCCGTGGCCATTTCATTTGTCGCCGATAATCAAATAAATTAAACGACATTTGAAAAATGTCAAAAAATAGGGAAAATTCAAAAGGTGGGGTTGGGATGGGAAATTGGTGTCCGAGTGGATCTAAGTCACGGTAGCTCAAGTGGTAGAGGCGTATCAAGCCGAAGATCGTGGGTTCGAATCCCGCTCGTGACTCTGACTTTTTTTATCTCAACCAATACCTTACATAAAGATTAATTAATTGGAAAATGTCATTTGGTATATCGGACCACGAATTCTAATGAATTACTATCAATGATGACGCCAAAATATCTAATACAAGTTACTTTGGTTAACAAGCTGTGATTAATGGTACAAGAGTGGAAAATCGGAGATGTTTTAAAAGAAAAATTGATAGTAAAACATTTATAATTATTTAGGAATAGTTTCGATAGTATAGGTTCGACACCAGTCGGATAGATTATTGAGAGCGTTTTGTAAATTAATGCACTCTAAGGCAGAATAAATTGAAGGTGAATATCATTAATAAACAGGTAATCTCATTTATATTCTCTATTCTACAGCAATAATTTGGTCATTGAAAGTATAGTTTAACAGAATTTTGCCATCATCAGGGATACTTCACATGACTGATAAAACCGTAGCAGCAGTATATTTGATGGTAAAACGGGTTAATTTAAAATGAAAACGATTTACTGAAATTATAAACTATTAATATGAAGTTAAAAAAAATTAAATTGAAGTTAAAAAATGTTTATTTGAAATTAAAAAAGGTTAATTTGAAGTTAACAATGGTTAATTTAAAATATATAACATTAATTTGAACTTAAATTTAATAATTTCGTGGTCCGCTTGACCAATTAATATATTACAGTTAATTAAGGTTTTTAGTTGAGATAAATTAAATTAGTTGAAAAAGTAGTAGTTCAAAAATTAGTTGAAAAATGGCAAAAAGGAGGGAAAATTCAAAAGGTGGGGTTGAGATGGGAAGTTGGTGTCCGAGTGGATGAGGTCACGGTAGCTCAAGTGGGAGAGCAGCGGCGTATTGAGCCGAAGGTCGTGGGTTCGAATCCCGCTCGTGACAGTAACTTTTTCATTTCGACCAAAACCTTACATTAAAAAAAAGATTAATTAACTGACAGAAGTAATTTGGTCAATAGACCACTAAATATGATGGATTATTTTATAAAGTAATTGTTGTATAAATTGCAGTAATACTACAGTCCTTGGAAATGTTGGAACTGAGTCTCCAATAATCTTCCAATAAATTTAAAGCCAATTAAAAAGTTAATTATGACAATTTCTTTTGTAATATCTATATAGTGACATTGATTATTGAATCAACTGAACTAATGTACTCATAATTTGTAATTAAAATAAGCTCTGATGATGGCCTTAAAATAAGTCGAAAACAAAGAAAAAAAAATTTTATTCAGGCCGTACCGAAATCTAGTGTATACGTTTCATTGAAATGGCTGTTTACTGGAGAATAAATAATTTTGAACTGATATACTGCAGGCTTGAAAAGAAGCAAAAGGGGAAAAAATATAAATTTAGACAGACTGAAAATAGATTGTACTATACAACAGCAATAAAACAATTTCAAGTTCCACTCGGAACGGACGCTTCGGCGTAATTGCAGTTCGCAGGGTTTTGAAAAGGCAATTTGCTGGAAAAAGTAGGCTCAGGACCCGGAACCGCGCCGCGTGTAAATGTATGCATTCTCAGGTTCATCGTACAATAAACCAAACCGGCCGCTTTTAAATCCATTTGCATTGACTTAGTCACCGCTTACACACCTCGATACAAGCCGATCATTCCCAGATTCCTGATCGGGTTTACAAACAAAATAAAAAATAAATGAAAATAAAAAAATATATATAAATAAAGCTGCTCTGGAAAAAAATATTGATGGAAAATATTAAATTGTTTCTCTATATGAAATCAGAAAAATTTGGACATTACATGTGCTAAAGGGTGAAAACATAATCCAATATCCTAGAAATTTTCTATTAGGTATTTCGTAATATTTTAATCGTGTCAGTTGTTAATATCAGATAGTAAGTAAGAATTAGTTTCATACTATAAAAATAACGTATACTATGACTATTGCCACCCCTAGTTTTCCCAAAGATTACGCAAAGTAGTAAAATTTTTTAATAAAAATTATAAAGATAATCTTACGTCCTTAAAACCTACATTTTCAGTGGGAAATTAATCAAGTTTGTTCGATTTTATAAAACAATCGCGAAAATCATTTGCAAAAATGTGAAAATTTGTTTAGAAAAAAGCATATATTCAAAAATTATGCTACTGATAACTTCCAAACTTTTGCGACCTGTTGTATTGCTAAACCTAAGTAAAATCTAGAAGATTTCAATTGCTTGAATTTCAAATAACAATTTTTATCATCTAACATCTAAAACAAGATTAAAGATTTTTAACGCTGATTAACAAAAACACAAGACAAATTTTTGAATACAATCATATCCCGAGGCTTTCTGAGACAGAGAAATAAACACAAATAACAGCAAGGAATAAAAAAAATAGAGAGTCAGTGTAAAGATATATACCATAGCGACCGAGTGACAGTTAGATAGATATATAGATAAATAGATAGATAGATAGATAGATAGAGAAATACAGATAGATTGAAAAACTATTGACAACGTGAGCAATCTTAAATGAAAAGAACCAGTTGTCATTTTCGTTCAATACTTTTACTTAGACTTTCTAAACTGAATGAGAAAAAAGAGACGAGTTTAAAAGAACTTGGTTTACATCAAATATTTAGTTACCAAGAATTAGCGGTTATTTAACAATCATCAAGTTTAGATTGTATTAATATTTAGTCAGGATTTTTGACAAACTATTTTTAGATTTTAAGGTTTTAATTTAGATCATTTTCTTAAATTTTCAGTTCTGCTTATCTACATTTTAATCTATTAAAACAGCTGCCAATCATCTAACTATCAACATGAAATGATAGTATTACGAAAAATAAATATATAACAAATGGCTTAGGAAAAAAATGCAGATCAAGATGTAATCCTTTGATAGAATCTGACTGATTTTTTATTTGAATGTGCGTGAGTGAGTGAGTGAGTGAGTGAGTGAGTGAGAGAGAGAGAGAGAGAGAGAGAGAGAGAGAGAGAGAAATAAAGAAAGAAACAGAGAGATAATAAGGGAAGGACAAATATAGAAAAAGGAGACAGAGTGTGAGTGAGGAAATGGAGAAAGTGAGAAATAGAAGAAAGAGAGAAGATGTGTAGGAGGTAAGAGTAACTGGGGAATAGGAGACAGTGGCAGGTATGGAGAGAAAGAGAGCAATAGAAATACAAAGTAAAATATAGGGAGAGAGAGAGAGAGAGAGAGAGAGAGAGAGAGAGATGGAATGGATGAAAATTGCTTTATTTAAAAAGCTCGCACACCGCCACGGCAAGGGTTGATATGACCTCTGTTATTGCGAGCCCTTGTAAAAAGATTTTTACAAATTTAAGTCGCGTACGACTTCTATTAACGAGAGAAGATGAAAGAAAGTGTGGGTAAAAAGAGAGAAAGAGTTTGATTGACTGGTTAAAGCTTTTATAGGCGGAAAAACTACGATTATAGGAGCAGCTCGATTATCTGGAGCGGCCAAATCTTCAACAGTCGCAGTCCGGTCAACAAGGCGTCCGCGGACGAAATTATATAGTTCAAGCTTTAAATGTAGGACAGGAGGACGGAGGCACAAAGGACGAAACCGACTTTTTTTCTCTCTCTTCTTTTTTCACTTTTCTCCCTGTTTTCATTGAATAGTGAACTAACGGGAAGGGCTTTAGTTAAGTGGGCTTAATCTACTTTGGGGATACTTATCCATTTGTGTGGCTCTGCTTCAACTAATAGGGGCTTTTAACGGCCACAGAAGGTGTTCTCCATTCCAATCGACAATATACATAATAAAAATAATTCCAACCAGGCATTAATTTCGACCAATTACTCCCGAGTCGCCTTGTAATTTCAACGTGGGGCTATCTGGTCATAAATCGTCTCCGGATTAATTAATGGGTAATTTTGTAATTATTTCTTTTATTCGGGTCAGACATATTATATTTATACTTTTAATCAATTATCAAGATTTACTTACTAGTATTTCGTTTTATTATTTTTTAGTTTGGTCGTCTCTAAATCGTCCCGGTCTGCCGATCCTTCAAACCGGCGAGATGACTTCAAGTTCCTCACCTCGCAGACCACAACAAAACCACTAACAATTTTAGTTGATAAGTTTTATTATAGTTTCTCGGAACCGGTGCAGAAGTTGGAAAACTATTATCGGTGTAATTTAATCTTTTGTTTGCCAGTTTAAAGAATGCCGAATGTGGCTCCATCTGAGGAAATGCGGCGAACGGCCTTCGCGTCGTAAAATGAACGTTTACGACTGGCCGTTATTTCTTGCATTTAATGTAATTTAAACCCAAGATTTTCCCAGTTGAAACTTTCACAGAGCTTTAGTCTGTTCTATTGTTTTTAAGTTTGCCTATGTTCCGATTTTACTGTTAAAGATATCCATTTGATGGTAAAACGGGTTAATTTAAAATGAAAACGATTTACTGAAATTATAAACTATTAATATGAAGTTAAAAAAACTAAATTGAAGTTAAAAAATGTTTATTTGAAATTAAAAAAGGTTAATTTGATGTTAAAAATGGTTAATTTAAAATGTTTAACATTAATTTGAAGTTAAATTCACTAATTTCGTGGTCCGCTTGACCAATTAATATATTACAGTTAATTAAGGTTTTTAGTTGAGATAAAAAAAATTTTTTTTTTGCTTTACCTATGAAGTAACAAATGCCGTTTTTTAGCATGACTAGAAATTCATAAATCAAAAATAAATAACAAGTAACGAGAGCCATAAAGATTGATCGACACAATAAGTACTAAGAATAAAAAGTTTCGGGGCGAAAACAACAACAGCAATGGATAACAACAACATGAATAAATAAATGTGCAGACCAGATAAAAAAATTAAATTAGTTGAAAAAGTAGTAGTTCAAAAATTAGTTGAAAAATGGCAAAAAGGAGGGAAAATTCAAAAGGTGGGAAAATTCAAAAGGTGGGGTTGAGATGGGAAATTGGTGTCCGAGTGGATCGAGGTCACGATAGCTCAAGTGGTAGAGCAGCGGCGTATCAAGCCAAATATCGTGGGTTCGAATCCCGCTCGTGCCATTGACTTTTTTATCTCAACTAAAAACATTAATTAACTGTAATTAATTTAAAGTTAAATTCACTAATTGCGTGGTCCGCTTGACCAATTAATTGTAATATATTAATTGGTCAAGCGGACCACGAAATTAGTGAATTTAATGATTCAAAATGAAGTATACTTCACTAAAGCTTTCCGTGGCCATTTCATTTGTCGTCGAGATTCCAAACCGATTACACGACATTTGAAAAATGGTAAAAAGGAGGGAAAATTCAAAAGGTGCGGTTGAGATGGGAAGTTAGTGTTCGAGGGGATCGAGGTCACGATAGCTCAAGTGGAAGAGCAACGGCGTATCAAGCCAAGATCGTGGGTTCGAACCCCGCTCGTGCCATTGACTTTTTTATCTCAACTAAAAACCTTAATTAATTGTAATTAATTTGAATGTAAAAAGTGTTAATTCGAAACAAAAAGTTTAATTTGAAATGAACAAGGATTAATTTAAAAATAAAATAGGTTAATTTGAAGTTAAAAACGTTAATTTAAAATGAAAAAATTGAAGTTAAAAATGTTAATTTAAAACGAAAAAGCTTAATTTGAAGTTAAAATGGTTAATTTGAAATGAAAAAGGGTAATTTGAAGTTAAAAAGGGTTGATATGAAAGGAAAAAGGGTGAATATGAAAGGAAAAAGGGTTAATTTTAAGTTTAACAAAGTTAATTCGAATTTAAAAAATGTTTATTTGAAATTAAAAAGTGTTAATTTGAAACAAAACAAGGTTAATTTGAAGTTTAAAAAAGTTAAGTTGAACCAAAAAAGGTTAATTTAAAATTAAAGGAGATTGATTTAAAAAAAAAAATTATTTGATGTTAAAACGGGTTGATTTAAAATGAATACGATTTATTGAAATGAAAACTATTATTATGAAATTAAAAAGAATTCACTTGAAGTTAAAAAATGTTTATTTGAAGTAAAAAAGGGTTAATTTAAAACAAAATACATTGATTTGAAGTTAAAATGGCTAATTTTAAAAAAAGGTTAATTTGAAATTAACGAGATTAATTTAAAAAGAAAAAATCTTAATTTGAAGTTAAAAACGTTAATTTAAAATGAAAAAGGTTGATTGAAGTTAAAAATGTTAATTTAAAATGAAAAAAGAAGTTTGAAGTTAAAAAGGATTGATGTGAAAGGAAAAAGCTTAATTTGAAGTTAAACTGGACTAACAAACTACTAACTGGACGTCAACTCCCCAAATTTAATACTAATGGAGAGAGATTTAGATAAGAGATACTCCAATTAAATATCCAAATATTGCCATGGGCCTTTAGTTTTTTGCCAGTCGGTCATCAAATACGGAATATTGAAAAACATACAAAAATTATAGGAAAGGACCAACTGCAGAACTGTATTGTTCGTTCTTTGAAGCTACTTTCAAAAGTGCTCTTTATAATGCAGATTGTTGCAAAAGGATTGCATTCCAGTCGTTCCAACAGGCAACGTTTGCCTATCACATTTCTTTATTTTTAGTTCATTAATCAAAGGAAGAAAAAAGAATAATCGTGACCAGCCCTGATTTAGAATTGGTTCTTTATGAATCAACACTGATTTATCAAATTCGTTAAGCGTTTGCTTGCAGTGAGATCCGGCTCAATTAGAGATGTTAATCACCTCGGGGGGTTAACGGTTCTGAACTATTTATTTGCTCAAGATAGACTTATTTCGTCCAATAAAAGAAAAACGAACCAAACCATTTATGCAGTTAGTTTTTGTTTTAATATTAAAGAGTTTTGGTTCTTGCATCACCACAGTTGGTGATACTGTTATAAGCAATGAATAAGCAAATAGTGGCTCGGGGGAATTATTTATCTGTACCTTAGCTTGAGTTGCTCTTTAATAAATTGTACATTCTTACCGGAGACGGTAACGAGAACCCATTGTCACGATTTTCCTCCAGTTCCGTTGGAACAACGCCGGGTGAAAAGGCAAAAATGGATTTGTCATTCGGTCAAAATTGGCCGTGTGTAAAAATAGCGGTGAAATGACGCAACGGATGATTTATGTGAAGGCTCATTAACATAACGGTACGATTGCTTCGACGGATCGAAAGAGTCTCACACGGAGAATTTCAAAAGTAGCTACGGTTTAAATACTATAAATTCTCTTTAATGACTTTCATAGATATTTTATATTGGGTTTTATCTAGAAAATAAAGAAGAAAACAAAATGGAAAATCCTCAGTTTCCCGAGAGATTAGGTTGAAGAACTTGTTAGCAATAGTGACGTGCTGTTTCCCTTTCTCAATCTCCCTTTTTTTCCAGAGGGTAGAGGTCTTTGCCTCTGTGTCTTTAACCTTCCCTTAAACTGTTATTAATTCTTACTGAAATTATCCTCGAGCTTTTATAATGGATGTTTTTCCAGCCAACTCTCGGTCTCAGTTCGGGAGCTTCAGGTTTTGTCAAGTCAAACAGAAAACACGGAGAAATTTCACAAATTATCTTGTTATATTTTAAAATGAATTTTCATCACCATGGCAATCATCACATGTGCATTTCTCTATATCAAATTATTAGGTTTTATATATTTATTTNTATATATATATATATATATATATTTGGGGATGATATCGGCGAAGACGGGTGTCAGGCACCTGGTTAGTGAGACCCTGATTTGCAATGACCTATGTCATTACACAAAAAAGCCCTGCATTGTAACTCTGAACCGTACTGGAGGGATTATTTCTCCATGAAGAAAGATTATAAAAAAGAGTTATTATGGCGGTGTGAGGCAAGATGTCCTAAGCCCCTTAATTTTTCTTTGTTCTTCAATGTTCTCTCATCAGTCTTGGATTTTTTTTACCCTAACTCCTAACATGTCTGGCTATACATATACATATTTTAAGTAACTTTCAGTTCACTGATTTTCAGTTTGAATTTCTTCACAAAATATCCTTTAGCGAAAAATAAATCATAAAAGTCGTATTTGATATTTCTTTTATATATTGGTGATATAATTTTTTGGGTGTGCAAACGTTTTGGAATAGAAAAACATATAAGTGTTAATAACAGTAATGTTCTTATGTAATCTTTCCATTAAAACATTTATTAATTTTATTATGTTCCCGTGTTTCACTTGAAAATTAATAATTCCTCTGGATTTGTTGATAAAACAAAACTCGAAAGCTGAATTTATCTTCTTCCAGCCTATGTCCACAAAGATTAAAGTTTCTATAATTATAAGTATAAAAAAAAGGGGATAAAATACATCAAAACTCTTCACGTTTTATTTTATATCTCCGGTTTTAATATATTTACAAAGGACAAATTTGGCAGTGTTCAAGGGTTTTGGGGGTGCAAAAAACGACTTTCAACTTTGTTTCTCTATAAAAAAATATAAATATATATTACAGTTTGCTTTGTGACGATGTTCGGTCACAAATTATGTATTTCAATATCATATTACCCAAACAATAGTAGTATGATTATTCAGAAATGGTGAGATGCGCTCTGGTGTGATGTAGGTTTTAGAAAAACATTTTCTTTATCGTGCCAACGTTTCGATCTTTATTGAGATCATCTTTAGGGCCTGGGATTTAAAAACATTGTTTAAATTTAACAAATACATGTGTAATGTGGAAAAAAGTGAATTTATACAATGCAAAAAATATATTTTTTATATTCAAAGTATTTCTACTCACTCAAAGTGTTTTTCTTCTTCGGTGTAATTGTGCCATTCTTGTCGTGTTGAGAGTGCCAGTGAAATATTGCTGTTTTATGTTTATATACGTTGGATTTTGAAGGGGTGGGGAAGAATGTCGGTATAGAAAAGACATTTTTGTATAAGGAGTCAGTCGGCTTCTTTGAGGTGAAAAGAGCCGACGAAGGGAAAAAAACGTAATGATTCAGCCAGATTATCCTTTCAGGATTATATAGACGGGATAAATAGGAAAAGGAAAGCTGAATTGCTGAAACATTAGACAATTAAGCTTTCCTTATATATTCAGGCAGTTCACGAGAAAATACAGTATTGCAAAAGATGATGGCAACGCTCTAAAATCGAATCTTTCCTCCGATGGTGTCCTTTCACTCCATGCACCCAAGTTGGTAAATTTCTTGTTTAAAATCTAAACAATTTTAAACGTAAAGAATGAAATTACTACAACATATTATTCATGTTTTCAGATCTTCAAGGAGAATCCTTCTCGTGAAATTCCTATCACTCATACAAATGCTCCAGCTTTGAAGCAGAAAAAGGACAAAAATGAGAAAATGGAAGAGTAATTAAGCGAAAAAATATTTATTCCAGTTATAAATCTGATTAATTGTTAAGTCACAACTTAACTCATATGGACTCATTTGGTCGCAAATAATGCTTATAACCCGACCAACCAACAGATCCGCACAGATAGTGGCGAAATTCTACACCTAATTCGCTCACCCATTCGTGTTTGGTTTTTTTATAAACCGTCCCTTTTAGGCTAACTTTATTGGAAAATATGTAATTTATTAGCGTGAAAGAAAGGGGTGCTTAACTCTGCCCCAAGGAATATCGAGTACTATTGGGTGAGGGCATGATATCTAGAGAGTAAATGTACGTCATTTGAGAGAATGGAGTGGGTTCAACCCCGCTCTGAGGAATATCGAGTACTGTAGTGGAATGAATATGACCAGACTTCTGTATTTATATATATATATTGTATGTTTTATATCTATCCTGCAGTTGACAACCTGAGGTACAAATGAGAAAGTAGTATTACAGGATGCGACTTAGTATTCCTATAAAAGCAGCAAGGCAGTAACAGATTGAGACGCCCAATTGGCTATAGGCTGAAAAATATGCGTGAAACACTAAAAAAAATAAGTAAAACCACGCAGAGTGCCGGTATTGACATTAGCAGTTGGTCATCCCCTAACTTTCCAAATTGTTATTAGGCTGACTTTCGCGACCCGGACGATGTTTCTTTCTTCCACCTTTCGCCACCCGTCGCATAGAGTAATAGTAGGAAAAATAAAGACAGGGTTTGCTTCTTCACCTATTAATCTCAGACGCTGAGGGTAGTTTTGTCTTGATGGAAGAAACTCTGTAGACAAACTAACACACCAAAATAGGGAAATCAAATTACAGGTTTGTTACCCCAGGCCACATGAACAATTGTCACAAAAATAACTGTTATAACACAATCAACAAATTTTTCGTTGGTAAAGTACAACTTTGGACATTGCTAAACTTAGATAGTTTACAGTCCTCATGTCGCAGATACACTCTAAACTGCGTCCGTTTATTGATTCAAGTTTAATGTAATTTTCTTATCTTTAATGTACTACATTAAACCTTTAGAAGAAGCTGTAGAAAGGTTACTGCAAATGTTAATAGGGTTTCTCTCGAAGGAGATTTTGACATATTCATTGTAGCCGACTCTAATCCAGTTCTAAACTGAGGTTGAAAGGATAACAGGAGTCAGTCCCTTTACCGTCTCGAGCACGGTAATATAGGTCTGCTTTAAGATCATCAATTTTATCTAAAACTCTTGGTTAAGTATGTGTGGTGATTAGTGACCGTTAATCGAAAATTATTCAGAAATCGTGAGATGCGGTGTGGTCTCTCAGATTTCTGAATAATTAACTCTTGTTAAGCTTAAGGCTTTTTTTTAATTCTCAAAGCTTTGTCAAGAGCATTGAGACCTTCAGGGCTAGACTTTTCCTCTCCCATGAATAGCAAACCCAGCATGCCTACAGCTTCACACCAGCGTCCGTATGTCCGTGTTTTTTTTCTTCGTGATGCTGGGTGTAATGGTTAAATCCGGAGGTTGGGATGATGGTTGATGTTTCACAAGGACTACGAATAAATGGGTAGTGGTCTCTTCATGTACATGTAAAATAATTATGCTTTCATCATGAACGTAGTCCTAGATAACTGCTTGTCTAGCTATAAGCTTTCGTTTCAAAGTTACTCGGTCGTTTATCACACATCTTGGTTTACTTATCTCCACGGGTTTGAACTGATTTTCTCGTGTGTATGTCTTTTAGGTATGAAGTTAGAACGGGTGTCCTTCTTATTTGCGCAATTCATAAAAAAAGCAGGAATAGTTTAATTTTTAGCACTTTTTCTTCTTTCCACAACACCAGAGAAATACTGCGATATACTGGTGTGTTTATTGTAAATATTTCTAGGAATGCTTTCTAGGAACACAGCTAACAATAAAATATGTGGATTTATATTAAAGGTTAGAATAAAATATAGAGGAGACATTGGTTCTAGGTGAGTCTCAAGTTATTTCTCTTGGTCTCATTTAATGTAAACGTTTTAGGAATTTGTAAGTTCAACCAAAATGTTTATTGTTTGTAGGATAAATGAAGAAAATGTATGCTATCACGAGCGTTTTTGAAAACCTTGGCCGATGTGTGAAACCATGGATCACATCCGTTCCCAGCGATTAGGTAGGAATTACTTTCTTCGGAGGGCTGTAATTGGTCGCAAGGATCTCAGAGCATTGTTGCCCCGAGATTGCCTGGGCCCGGCCGACGACCAGGAAGTGCAATGCGGATCTATCCTAATGTTAGCCTTCCTTTTTCTCGCGGTTTATTGAAAGTATAATGGGCCGGATGGTGAGATTGCCGGCCTGAACAACCGCGGATTCCCTTTTCAACAAGAATCTTCGAAGTTAAGTACGTCCTTGCCTTAAATTCCTGGCATTTTCCTACTTGTTTTCAGCGATTTAATTTCCAGATTTTGCATTTCCAATCTTGAAATAGTGTTAAGAGCAAAAATGGTTGTGATGATAACGTATTTAATACAATTAAAGCCACGAACCACTAGAAAACACAGGCAAACATAACAACAAATTAATAAAACTTAACAAAAAGATAAAGATAAAAACCAAAGAAATGCCTTTTGAAAACAGTGACAATTATACGCAGCGTTAACCCATTAAAAAAACAACTGTGTGAAAACAGTAATTTATGAATGAAGAGAGTGGTACAACGGTATAAAAAGTATAAAACCCTCAACAATAGATGCATGTTTAAAATTGTAGTTTGACCAGGCCGAAACAGCGAGAATATCGTAGACATGTTCTGCTGTTTCTTTTTCTTCCTGGAAAGTGACAGTCTAGCTTCTGCTGTTCTAACGTATTTCCAGAGTCTGCGGTATCCTTATATTCTAGTCGTAACAAGTTCTAGGCTTAATAGTTCTGCCTTTAGTTTCTGCTATGGACTTTTGAAGAACCTATTCGCCAGAATCTGACTCGGGATAAAGTCCTATCGAACCAAGGAATTCTCATATTAGCCTGACTACCCTTGATTTTTCTTTTGTCAAAAGCGTTTCTCCTTGTTTGTGCAGATCACCTCACCCTGTTTTTATCCTGTTGCACCGACAAACCAAGACCACTACTGAAGCTGACGAAATGCCGAAACATATCTAACAAATCAAACTAACAAGGATAGTTACAGTAAATTAACTACCCAACTACAGATCACCGTATAGGTCATGAAGAAATCTCACTTTACTGGGTTTGGTTAGTAACCAGCGAGAATAGAACATATTGCGTTACTTCTACTTCTAGGAGAATCTATACCAATTTTTTTTAGCTGTCTTTACAATATGCAACCAGTATAGTGGCTTGGTAACAATGCTACCAACATATCCGATCTTCTTGAAGACGGCTTATCACAGTGTTCAAAAGGAAAAGCTTTCTGAACAAATCTGTCTGTGTACTCTGATGATTGAAAAACGCCAAAATCAAACAGGATCCAACTTATTACGGTTTAATTTGCTTCTACGCTGAATTGGTACAGTTCCGACGCTACAGTCCTCCGGAGCTTGTATTATCACTTTCACCATCACTTCCTAGGAGATTGACTCTTCAGTCGGAAAGGTTCGAGTTCGTCGGGATGCGAGGTTTTTGATGTGCGGATTCCATCTTGAACGAAAGGGATATGTAAGTCTGTATGTGTAGTTGGTTCGATACATAAAATGGAGCGTCTAGTATTTTTCGTAGTATTAAGGACTGGGCAGTTCGAATGGTGTGGATGTTGGAATGTTTGGCAGAACCCCACACTTGCAGTCCGCAACTCGATATCGGCTTAACTATGGTGTTGCAAACCAGCCTTTTATTTTTGAGAGGTAAATTATAATGTACGTCAGGAAGTCGTCCAAGAGTTCAATGTAGGTGTCATACCTCCTGACGTTTCAGTCGAGTGTGAGGATTCCACGTCAGGCGTTTGTCGTTGTACAGTCCGAGGTACCGCACCTTATCCGCAGTTGGGATGGGAATATAATTTAAGAAAATAGGGGGTGGAGAACTTTTTAGGAGAGTGAAGGCAATGTGGGTGGATTTGTCTGTATTAAATTTTATCCTTTTGTTTTTACACCAAGACTCTAGTAGTGTGAGGTGTTGTTGGAAGTTTCGAATGAAAATGACAAGGTCGGAGTTGCTAGAGAGAATTGCTGTATCGTCTGCAAATGTGAATGTGGTGGTTTCGGGATGTGATGGCATGTCAGCTGTGAACACCTCGTATAGTATGGGGGCCAGAACGCTACCCTGAGGTACACCAGCATGGAAGGATGTTCTTGAGCATGAACAGCAAACCCAAGTGCCAAACTCGATCAAAAGCTTGGCCTACGTTAACCAAGGTCCCAGAACAGTACTGTCCCATCTCAAGGGAGAAGAAGATAATGTCTTCCTTACGATGGTAATGTTGGACAGTTGGGAGACGGTTGCTTAAACCAACTTGTTGTTATATTTTTGAGAATTTAGAATAAGAAGAATTCTTTTCAAAAGGAACTTTTCTAAAATACTAATTTGCTTTCATGGATAATTTCTGAACTATCTCGGCCTATAGAGCCTTCGCAACAACAAAGTAATGTTCCTTCTTATTCCTGGCAATTGACCTCAGCCTACTTGTCTCTACTGCTCAGAATTTACATATATGCTTCTAGATCTCTAGTGTACAGTGTGCATTCCTACTAGTCCTAACACTTCCTAGGTTTACTAGTTCTGCTATTTGATCCAGGGATTGTTACTTGACGTTTGACGTTTTGACTTTATTCTTAACCAACGTTTGGTGGATCTATGTGTTTTGCAATTTGGTATGTCAAAAAAAGATAAGATTAAAAAAAAGAGCACTCTCCTTATTGGCCAAATTTTAGCAATTTTTAGTGCTAATTGGCTTATTCCTTTAGATAACCATGGTAGAAGTACAGTTTGAGTCTTAAGCTTCACGAAACCACTGGTTGGTATTTTGTATGTGTAATTATTAGATTAATAAACTATGAAATCCGTCTTATTTTTCGTTAGTGTTTGAATTGCTTTAAATGAGTCTCACTTATCAAATATCTCATAATTCTTTTAGTTTCTTCGATTGGTAGCGGTGCCAGAAAGGAAGTTCAGATCAGACCTAACAGCGTGATTTAACATTTGTTGTGTTTAGTGTATGAATATTAATATGAAGATAACGCTTTCGCCTGGATCCGGCTCATACGTGAGAAAACAAAAGGAGATCTTACTTATCTAGAAAGATATCGCTTATTTTACGCTTTGTAGGCGAGAGGAGAGTGAATTCGGCTAATGCTACCGACATGCCTGTTGCACACGGATGAGATGATCCTTTCCCGCATCCTGTTGAAACATAGCAAAACATCATCATTAAAGTTCCTCTTAAATTAGATGTATCTAAAATATTGAATTAATAACACGAGGAGGTCATTGTTTTTTTTTAGATACTTCAGGTCAATACACACGACCCCACTTGCATAAAGAAACCGATCATGGAACTAATTCCACGCACGCGAGTCTCCTTTGATATTACTTTTCCCGGGCGACAGGAAAATTCGACCTGAGCTATCGGATGTAAACGTTACACGTGGAAAAAAACGCGATCCGGAACAGATCGGGCGTTATGGTACGGGCCGGGGAGTCCCGTCCCGGCCGAGGTATGCACTCCTGTATGCCTTACCGTTCTTCTTCGATTTTAAAACACGGCATGCAGGAGCCAGCTGCTTTTTTTATTTAGAAACAAAGTTAACATCTTCAGCCAAAGATTTAAATATGAAAATAATCAATACAGCACATTCTTGTTCCCTTACAAAAGCTATCTTAATATAGCTATAGCTATATTAATCCTGTTCCAAAAATCCTGAATAATTCTCTGTAATTAATATTAATTTTATTTCATACACATGACGGGAGAAACTACCCACTGATAGGACACATTCAGATTTCAGACGAACATCACTGAAGCTGTGACCTTTTTAACCAATGAGAATTTTTATGTATGTTATTGAGTAAAGTTGTTAGAACAGAACGTTTAGATGTGCTAAGTGATAGGATTTGTACATCAGAGTGGATTGGATTTAGGATTTATGATGATTAATTAGGATATTTCTTAGTACAGTGATTGGAGAGACGGAATGAATTGGAATGTTTGGTGTAGTCATAAATGAATTATCGGACTAATGAGTATTTTCTAGAGGTTAATATGTTAGTCGATATGACACTTTTCTTGATATTAGGAACGTCAGTAGTGTATATTGTAAAAAAGATCGTGCCATGAATGCTTCCTTGGGAAGTCCAGATTTTACTAGATTATAATAAAAAAGGTTTGTACCCGACATGTCTCTTCTTAACTTTCTATATTAAACAAGTGTGTCCGATTAACAGCATTGGCTGCATCTAGAAAGCCATTCAGACAATACTGCTCTGCACTGCTATATACGTTGTTTAACAGGATCGAGAAAAAAATACTTTTTTGGGAGATTCAAAATTTACTGGAATATAAGAAGAAAGGGATGTGCTTCGATGGTGTCTTGTTGAGTTTCGACATAGAAACCAACTCAGGTTTCATACTCGATCGAAAGGCACAGTACATCCAAAAAGACATCCAAGCAATACTGTTTTGTACTTCTATGTATACAGTAAACGGATCAGGCTAAGAATATAATAAGATCGGAGTCTCCACAGTTTAAGGGAATATAAAATAGAATGGATGTACCATGACAGTCGGTCTTGTATGATTGTAGGATACCTACGGTATCCAGAAAGATACCCAGCAATACTGATCTGTCATTTTTAAAAAGATAGTTCCTACTCACAGTAAGTTGTTTTGCAACGATCCAGATTTCGATCCTTTTAGCTCATCATCAGGTTGTAGAAGTCCTTCAACCTGATGATGAGCTAAAAGGCTTGAAATCCGGATCGTTGCCAAACAACTTACTGTGAGTAGGAACTATCTTTTTAAAAAGGATTGAACACCACACTCACTTCATCATTTATCATTTCTATACTGCTCTGTTGTGCAGTGTATATTGTAAAAAGGGATTAGGCTAAACATCTAAACATACTTTTTTGGGACACTCAAGATTTTTCTCGAATATAAGAAGAAAGGGCTTTATTTGACTTGACAGTCTGGTCAGATAGGGTATATACTGGGAAGAATCTTCTTGAGTTTCTATTAAAATCCATGGTGCCATACCCTGTTGAAGCTGTACTGCTGCGTTTAGTGTAAGAAGGATTGGACTAAGGAGACTTCCTAAAGAGAGTCCGGTATTAAATGAAATTTAAGAGAAAAAAAGCGATGTGTTCTGGCCCACCAGGTATAATTACGGGAAATAATTTCGTGAGTTCCCACACAAAACCTGGGTGCCATACCGGTTCGAAAGCCTTGGCTGTGTCCGGAAAGAAACCCAAGCCATAGTGCTCTATACTGCTGTGAATAACGTACGAATGATTGGACCAAAGATAATTGCTTGTGGAGATTCCAAATTTTACTAAAATATAATAAAGTGGATGTGCTCTGACCGAATTTTAGGTAGGATTGAAGAACAAGTACTGAGAAGTGCCTTCTTGAGTTTCCACCTGACTGCCATTCTCGATCGAAAACCTTGGTTGCGTGCAGGACACCCGAGAATTACTGCTCTGTACTACTGTGTATATTGAAAAGAGAGTCGGGATAAGGATACCTCTTTGGACAAGACAGATCTTACTGGAATATAACAAGAATCGGAGTGTCCAAATTTTAATTGAATATAAAATGTGCCCGACGGACCGGTCAGGTAGGATTGCAGGATAACTACTATGAAGCATCTTCTTGATTGTTATTTATTAAGATACAATAATAATAATACTAAAGGTTCATTAAAACTTTTCAAAAAACAAAGCACCGTTGAGAGCTTGTAGAAAGCAACAGAGGAAACGAAAATTGCCTGTCTGTTATTCCATTCTATATATTTTATTTAAGGAAGATTATTCAACGGAGATGTTTTACATTGAATGTATCATAAATTTATATGATGGGTAGCCACTGAGCCGTCCGGCTTCGCACGACTTTTTCGCCCACGCAATTGCGCCTCAATGTTAGACGCGAATGCAAATTGCAGTTCACACATAAGTATTCTTTCATAAAAGGAGATTCATGAATAAAAACGACATTTTTATGTCTTTATTTCTGATTTCTGTGGTGGCAAGGAGGTACATAAAATTGAAGTTTACCAAGGATTTCTGGGCAAACTATGCAATTATGAATTAATTTGAAAATAATAATATATCAGAAAACGTTGCTAAGATCAGAAATATTGAGCATGAGAGGATTTATCATTGTGACGGTTTGATTTGAAATATAATGTATGAAGGAATTTATTTTGAACAGTTTGAAGAAGTTTTATATCAGTGTAGTAGTGTGGATTCCGGATTATAGGGGCATATTCAAGAATTGGTCGAATAATTCAATTATATAAATGATTATATAGAATATAGAGAAAGGAGAAAATTATATAGAATTATAGAGATAAGAAGGATTTTTGAACTGATGAGTACGTCGGATGATGAAGCCAAGTATTTTATAGGAGGGATTTTTGATTTCTTGTAAATGTAGCTTAAACATTACTATCAATTCATTCACTAGTTTCGTGGTCCGCTTGACCAATTAATACATTACAATTAATTAAGGTTTTTAGTTGAGATGAAAAAGAGTTAATGGCACGAGCGGGATCCGAACCCACGACCTTCGGCTTGATACGCCGCTACTCTACCACTTGAGCTATCATGACTTCGATCCTCTCGGGCACTAACTTCCCATCTCAACCTCACCTTTTGAATTTTCCCTCCTTTTTGCCATTTTTCAAATGTCGTGTAATCGGATTGGATTCTCGACGACAAATGAAATGGCCACCGAGAGCTTTAGTGAAGTATACTTCATTTTTAATCATTAAATTCATTAATTTCGTGGTCCGCTTGACCAATTAATATATTACAATTAATTGGTCAAGCGGACCACGAAATAAGTAAGTTTAACTTCAACTTAATTACAGTTAATTAAGGTTTTTAGTTGAGATAAAAAAGTCAATGGCATGAGCGGGATTCGAACCCACGATGTTCGGCTAGATACGCCGCTGCTCTACCACTTGAGCTATCGTGACCTCATCCACTCCATTTTTAGTTCAACTAAAAACCTTAATTAATTGTAATGTAATAATTGGTCAAGCAGACCACGAAATTAGTGAATTTAATGATTAAAAGGAAGTACACTTCACTAAAGCTCTCCGTGGCCATTTCATTTGTCGTCGAGAATCCAATCCGATAACACGCCATTTGAAAAATGGCAAAAAGGAGGGAAAATTCAAAAGGTGGGGTTGAGATGGGAAGTTGGTGTCCGAGTGGATCGAGGTCACGATAGCTCAAGTGGTAAGCAGCGGCGTATCAAGTCGAAGATCGTGGGTTCGAATCCCGCTCTTGCCATTAACTTTTTTTCATCTCAACAAAAAACCTTAATTAAATGTAATAACTATCAATATGTAAGGTAGGTTGAGATAAAAAAGTCAGTGTCACGAGCGAGATTTGAACCTACGACCTTCGGCTAAATACGCTTGATCGAAGTCACGATAAGTGAAGTGGTAGAGCAGCGGCGTATTTAGCCGAAGGTCGTGGGTTCGAAGCCCGCTCGTGACAGTGACTTTTTTATCTCAACCAACCCCTTACATAAAGATTAATTAATTGAAAGATGCTATTTCGTCAATCGACCACGAAATCTAACGAATATAAAAGTTAAATGAAGTGTATCTTTACCAAAGCTCTCCGTGGACATTTCATTTGTCGCCGATAATCAAATAAATTACACGACATTTGAAAAATGTCAAAAAATAGGGAAAATTCAAAAGGTGGGGTTGGGATGGGAAATTGGTGTCCGAGTGGATCTAAGTCACGGTAGCTCAAGTGGTAGAGGAGCGGCGTATCAAGCCGAAGATCGTGGGTTCGAATCCCGCTCGTGACTCTGACTTTTTTTATCTCAACCAATACCTTACATAAAGATTAATTAATTGGAAAATGTCATTTGGTATATCGGACCACGAATTCTAATGAATTACTATCAATGAAGACGTCAAGATCTCTAATACTAGTTACTTTAGTTAACAAGCTGTGATTAATAGTACAAGAGTGGAAAATCGGAGATGTTTTAAAAGAAAAATTGATAGTAAAACATTTATAATTATTTAGGAATAGTTTCGATAGTATAGGTTCGAAACCAGTCGGATAGATTATTGAGAGCGTTTTGTAAATTAATGCACTCTAAGGCAGAATAAATTGAAGGTGAATATCATTAATAAACAGGTATCTCATTTATATTCTCTATTCTACAGCAATAATTTGGTCATTGAAAGTATAGTTTAACAGAATTTTGCCATCATCAGGGATACTTCATATGACTGATAAAACCGTAGCAGCAATACAACTACTATCATCTAGAAAACACTGATCATATCATTAAATAAATAAAATTGATTAATGTTGCGTGAAGAATTTATTGAAAAAAATTACCACGTATTAATGTTAATATGGTTTTTGCATACTTTCCTCACTGCAAATTCAGTATAGGAAGACTCTCAGGAATGTAAAAATAAAGGATCGACCGTATCTGCCCAATCAGGATTAACTCTATGGAAGAAAATCTTATCATTTGCATGTTCAGAACAATTGAATTAGTTATATTTTTGTTCGTTTTTTGTATTTCTCCAGGTAATCTAATAATCTAATTGAAATATATCTTCTTTAGAGCTGGCAATTACCTGGTGTACACTCGTAAAGCTCGAGGGAACTAATTAAAATAGCTTTCTTAAAATAAACGCACGTAACGGCCTTCTTCCTTTTTTGAACCTGCCGATAAATCCAGCCTTTAATGAACCGCGGATGGTATAAATGATTTGTCTGTCTGTTCAAATTCATTTAGTCAAGGTCGGTATGCAAAAGTGCTTATAAGTACCTGAGTGAATGGAGTTTTCGGTTTAAACACAAGTCTTAATTTGCAGTTTGGAGTATCTGCACTGTTAAACGAGATTATAGTGTCCTAGAAACCCTACTTCATCAAAAGGCTACTATTGTACTTTGACATTATTATTCAGCGAAAGTGGATCAATCAAGTCAATTCGATAATAACGCGGCTTGAATTGAAACAATGCGCCCGGAATGAATCGACCCTTTTGAAAAGCTCGTCAGACCCTCGGGTTTGAAGTCGAAATGATTTTAATTGTTCGTCCCGACTTAACCGACTTCTGCGATCTGATAAGGAAGGTGAGTTAGCGGAGCCGTGAGAATCTATATAGAATACAGACAGGGGGCATAACTCATGCAACTATAGCGGCTATTACGAGTCAGGCCTCCAGGATCGTTTACGGCCTCCGACTTATAAACGGCGTAGAAAATTAACAGTAAAACTCGACCAACAGTCCTTGGGTTTAATTTGAACCCAGACCTTACAAGTGCATGACGACCATTCGCAAATCGTCTGGGGAAAAGCATTCACCAACGTACATTAATTGGTATTTCAGCAAGTATAAACTCCTACAGCACTAAAAAGTATATTTTACCAATTTGGAAAAAGAGAGAAAAAAATGAGCTTTTCAATACCAAAAATAAATAAAAAAGAAGGGAAAATTCAAAAGGTGGGGTTGAAATGGGAAGTTAGTGCCCGAGTAGATCGAATACACGATAGCTCAAGTGGTAGAGTAGCGGCGTATTAAGCCGAAGTTCATGGGTTCGAATCCCGCTCGTGACTCTGACTTTTTTATCTCAACTTAAAACCTTAATTAATTGAATGCTATTAATTGGTCAAGCGGGTCACGAAAAAATAGTGAATTCTTATATAACCTTCAAATTAGCGTAAGAACGCGCCAAAAGTATACAAAAATGTAAAAAAATATTTTCTTGGATCATTAAAGATATTTTGGAGCTGAACTCACCTTGCTTTATAACCTGACCAGCTGACAGACCCAGTGCCACGACTGAAATTGGTGCAATGTGGAAACACGTTTATCAGACAAAACAGGAAGGATAGGCAGACCAAAATGACTATCATCACGCAAATTCCATGAAGAAATCTCACTCATCATTTTACCTGACCCAATTAGAAGATTAAAAGAAGTCGACTTCTTTACGACCTTGCGCACAGCAAACTTGGTTATTGTGCAGTCGCCATTATAATCGAAAGCTCTTTGTTTAACAACTTAAGACTTTTTATCAAATTCCAAATCAAGAACTAGTGTATACATCAGGCCTAAGCATTTAATCTCCCAGTGTCAAGAATCTCATCCAACAGAGGCACCAAACAAAGGACAGGGTCTGTTGGTTCATCTTTTTCCTGGCAATGTCTGCACAGACTCAGGCAAACTTACGCCCTCAATCTTCAGGACGGTTTGTGCGGGTGGTAAAAAGGAAGAAGTTAATTTTGAACGTGTGGTGATTAGTGACCTTAGTTGATGATTATTTAGAAATCATGAGGTGCGGTCTGGTGTGGTGTAGGTTTCAGAAAAACCTTTTCTTTATCGTGCCAACATTTCGATCTTTATTGAGATCATCTTGAGGGCCTGGGATCAAACCAGACCGCATCTTCACGATTTCTTAATAATTAGTTTTGAATGTTCTTCTTTCTACTAGTCCCTTCGTACAGGGGAAAATTCTTCTCTCCGTCAATTGCGAGCACGTATCGGTTTCTTCAGGTTTACACATATGCCTCAAGATTTTGCAGTGCCGAGAGAGAGAGAGAGAGAGAGAGAGAGAGAGAGAGAGAGAGAGAGAGAGAAAGAAAGAAAGACAGAAAGAAAGAGAGAGAAAGAGAGAGAGAGAGATAGAGCGAAAGAGAGAGAGAGAAGAGAGAGAGTCAGAAAGTGTGAGATAAGTTATGAAAAAAGAAATGCAGATGGAAAGAGATGGGGAGAGAAAAAAAGAACGATGCAGGGAAGAAGATATATATAAGAAGATAGGTAGGTAGAAAGAAAGTGAGAGAGTGACAAAGTTTCAAAAAGTGTGAGATGCAGGATAAAAAAAGAAAAGCAGAGAGAAAGAGATAGGTAGAGAGAAAAAGAGAGAGAGAGAGAGACAGAGAGTGAGAGAAATTTACCGAGTAAATGATGTCGAATGAGATCACTAGAGAATGATTGAAAGATTTTTTTTTTTTTTTTGAGTGAGTGAGTGAGGGATACCGTGCCAATAGTTTTTTGTACTAATAATAGTGTATATGAGACAGTAAAACTCAAGGGTGTAATAAGACTCTACACTGGTCACTGTCATTGGAGAATACCCAACACAACATGAGCATGATAACCCAATTTGTAGGTTATGGTGGAAAAAGAAACTTCCGCCGATACGTATAGGGCTGCCAGATATAGTCATCTCACTAACTGAAAATTATGGTTTTCGTCATTAGAAATGATAAATGATGGATTGGTGTGGTGTTCAATACTTTTTAAAAGGATAGTTCCTACTCACAGTAAGCTGTTTTGCAACAATCCGGATTTCGAGCCTTTTAGCTCATCATCAGGTTGAAAGACTTCTACAACCACGTCTCTTGACATGAATTGCCAAAGTGCACCGCTGATACCTCCGCCAACGCGACGTTCCAATTATCAGCTGATTTTTTTAATGACGCTCAATTTGAACGTGCGAAACGCGGAAATTAAACATGTAAAATGTAAAATTGAACATGGTGATAAATGCATTAATAATATAACAGATTTTGATCTGCCTCCCATTTTAAATATGTACATAAATAATATCAAACATCCAAATAATTAATCTAATTATTTTAATTGTTATTATTTTTATAGTAATTTATAGTAATATTAAGTATTTATTATTCTAATATTTATTTGTGTTATAATTTGGAGGACGTGGAGGACGTCAAATTGAGCGTCATTAAAAAAATCAGCTGATAATTGGAACGTCGCGTTGGCGGAGGTATCAGCGGTTCACTTTGGCAATTCATGTCGAGAGACGTGGTTGTAGAAGTCCTTCAACCTGATGATGAGCTAAAAGGCTCGAAATCCGAATCGTTGCAAAACAACTTACTGTGAGTAGGAACTATCCTTTTAAAAAGTTTTCGTCATTTGTTTTTATGTATATTTACCACCGCCTATTTTTAGTTATAGCAAACACATGATTAAAGGACCTTTACGAAAACTTACAAAAACATTCCTACAGTTAAAAAACTCAGAGGGTGATACGGCTCTACATGAGTCACTAACTAAAGAGTAACATAAACTACATGAACCATATTACGCACCCATCCGATTGATAGGTTATAGAACGAGGAATAAGAAATTACTAACCGCTCAATTGAGACATAACCTAGGATACGAAAAAGGCCCGGGAAAACGAGTTGTAGTAACGACAGTCAATGACCCCGTTGAGAAGAATGGAGTCAATTGAACTGAATCAAGACACTAGGAAAAGTACAATAAATGGCAGGCTGTAGCTTCAAAGTACACAGAATTATTATCCTTTAAAAAGTACATTTTATCTTTCTTCTTCCCGGCGACGAGTCAAAACGTTCCTTCTCGCCGATTTCTGCTGTTTAAGTTAACCAGAGCAAATTCCCTTCCAGTTTTCAGCGCGACTGCACCTGGCGATGTTTTTTAACCGACAAGATGGAAATTCCTGTGAAAAATAATTGCCCCTGGATACGAAGCTCGCCTCGTCGGTTAACGGGTGTGCTCGTGCTTTTTTAGATTTTTATTAAATTCCCTACTCTCTCGTGTCTAGTGAAGCGGAACACTGTCGTTGACCACGGAGCTTTTTTGCAAAACCGTCTTCCTCATAGAGACCGTCTCGTCGAGATGAACTGTTATTGTTCGCCGTCCGTTAGAGGCCGTATGATAATGAGGAGAAGGCCGATAAACTGGTCTCGATCCGGCTATTATACGTCTCCTGGGGAAGTTATGCAAGCGGGAATTTCAGATTGTATCATTTCCTCTTTTTCACCCACCCCGCCGACCTTCCCATCAATAATATTTACTTTTCCTTTATGTATATAATTTCAGCCTTTAAAAGATGCTCCTATTTGCCGATGAATATCTCTCAGGCGATTCATTTCCCCTAATCTCTCTGTGATCGAGTTCAAAGTAGGCCGGCTTCTATAGAAAAGCCTTCTGCATTCTTGGTAACTTTTGGTTGGGGGGGGGTTATATTTAAAAAATGTAATGCGCGAAGTGAGCTTTGTCCGGCCCGGAGGACCAACACGTTCGAATTTTAACAAACGGTTGTAAAACGGTTCGCGAAGAATTCTCTCTTCAAGCGGAGGACGTCTTGAAAGGGAAATAACGGAATGAAGAACACATGGAAACGTCCTTAACTTTTACCGTGAACGTTCAACGTACTTCTTAACAAAAATCATACCTGAAATAAACGCAACCATGACATATTTGCACTATTAATTTGATTATTTGTTAAACTCTCATTTTCTTTAAACCCTCAACTATATTCCTTCCATTAACCCTCCAGAGTCATTTTTAACACTATCCACCACCCAGTAAAAATTCCATTTTTTCACCACAACCATCTCCCAAAATCGTCCATAAAACACAAAAAATTCCTTACCACATTTTAAGACTCTGTCTTTACTTCCTTTTCTTCCCACGTTCCAATTCAATCACACCTCCTTAGTCTTCTGTTATTTTGCTGCCATTAATTGGGAAAATTCCTTAAACTCCTACAACCCTAACATCTCATTCTTAATAACTCAAATGTCATTCTATACCGTCAACTCGGGTTCGAAGACACCATTTTAAATATATATATATATATATATATATATATATATAACTTCTATAGCCACCCATTCAATTTGGAAACGATTAACTTTATCAAAAATAAGTCTTAGACAAACCCCAAATTAATTTTGGCTAGGAATTGCCTGGTGGTAACAGACTTAACATAGATTTCTCATCTAGCTGGGAAATGACACTAACTTTGTTATTTTAAATGACAAGAGATATCTTTATTGACCAAATCAATTATAAAGCTTATTTTATGCCAGCTTGTTGTTACAAAAAGCATGCCCCCGTCGCGAGTCTTCCGTCGGGCATAAGTCAGAAATGGTCGATCCTATCAAAATTTCCCTTTCAGGAAAAGCGGCATAAAACAAGCTTTAGAATCGAAAAGTACAATATAAATATGGGGTTATCTTTTAAAATAACCATGTTAGTGTCATTTCCCAGCTAGTTGATAATGCTATGTTCCTAGACAAAATCAACTTGCGTTCTCTCTCACTCTCTCTCTCTCTCTCTCTCTCTCTCTCTCTCTCTCTCTCTCTCTCTCTCTGTATCTATCTAGAGTTTTTTTAAATCTGTAAAAATTTAATCTACTTTCTAGATGTGTATAAAAATGACAGATTAAAAAGTTTAAAAGTTATAAATTAAATTCAATAAATAAAACATTAAAAATACAAAAAGTCTCATTATATGAATGTATTATATATATAGTTTATGTTTAAAAATATCTTATTTTAATTTTCTGCAAAATTTGTCCTTGTATGTAAATCAAACTAATTGTTTACATGTAAAATGATACCTCGTACAGCATTTTTTTCCAGAACTATTTGATCCAGTCTTGCTCAATCACAATTCTAAATTTTTTTAAAAAATAATTCTCTAAGTAAGGGGAAATTAACTTTTTCTATTTTTAAGTGGCTTTTGTCAAGTTAATCTTATAAACATGGTTTTTAATTATTACTGATGTATGAAAAAGAAATTGTTTGTTTGATATGATAATGATACCTCGTACAGCATTTTTTTTTCAGAAGTGTTTGATCCCGTCTTGCTCAATCACACTTGTAAATTTTTTTAAAAATAATTCTCTAAGTAAGGAGAAATTAACTTTTTCTATTTTTATGTGGTTTTTGTCAAATTAATCTTATAAACATGGTTTTTAATTATTACTGATGTATGAAAAAGAAATTGTTTGGTTAGGATTAGAGTAATCATTGAAATCAACCATTGTATTTCACTTTAGACGGAAACCAATTAATCAATCTATCTATGTATCTCTCTCTCTCTCTCTCTCTCTCTCTCTTTCGCTCTATAAAATATATATATGTATTTATATTATATGGATTATGTATACATATATTGTATATACAGGGTATTCGGCTACTCGTGTTACAAACTTTGCCAGTAGATTCTACATTAAAAAAGGAACCAAAAAGTCCTAATTAACTATGATCCAAATCTCAACAATTTCAGAGTTATTTCACTTTTTCTGATTTTTTAAAATTTCACGACCTTGCTTCAAATAAACAATGATAACTCGTAAACTCAAAGGTTTTGGACGAATCCGTTGGTTCAATTGACAACTGCGTTAAATTACCAATAAGATGTGATAAATGCTCAACTTGTCCACCTTCGTGAAATAAGTGTTTAGTAGCGAAAACATAGAAAATATTTTTCTAAAAGTTGAAAAACTTACTATGGTGATTCTAAACTACTATTTCCAAATCTATTGACCAGCAAATTTCAGAAAACATACTCCATTTAATATCCTTTTTAGTGGTGTAATCTTTTTTCAAAGATGAAGAAATCGATGAAGGAAAAGAAGAAACAACCGTAGTTGAAGGATCGTAAGGTGGAAAATTAAAAAAAAAAAAAAATAAGGAAATTTTGAACGAATTTATTAAACGTTTTTTAATTTTGATTCGAAATGCTCTCCACCCTCCGCAATGTATTTTTGACGCGCTGCCGTCTCATTAAACCCGCACATAAGATGTATATCAGTGTATTCTTCATCAGAAAAAGCGGCCATAGTGTTAACAAGATATCACATAGAGATAACTAAAAACATCTTCAATCTTAAAACATTTTTATTCCTTAGAATAATAATGCAATAATCCATTAATCAAAATTACAGTCGTGTTGGTAATTAAGTTAATACTTGCACCATTTCGGTTTCGACCCCAAATTTAAAAAACATGTGTAGTAAATTCATTCAAAATTTCGTTGTTTTTTTTAAATTTTCCACCTTACCAATCCGTCAGCCACGGTTTTTTATTTCCTCCATCAATTTCTTTACCTTTGAAAAAGGTAATAAAAAATAAAAAATTACACCATTGACAAATGGAGTACGTTTTTTGGAATTTGCTGGTCGCTAGGTTTGAAAACAATGGTTTAGAATCGTCATAGTATGTTTTTCAACTTAAAAAAAATTCAATGTTCTCGCTACTAAAACCCTTATTTCACGAAGGTTTAAAAGTTTAATATTGATTGCATCTTATTGGAAATTTAAAGCAGTTTTCAATGGTATAAACGGATTTGTCCAAAACCTTTTAGTTGTGGAGTTATCGTTGTTTGTTTGAAGCAAAGTCAAAAGTGGAATAACTCCGAAACTGCTGAGATTTGGACCATAATCAAGACTTTTGGTTCAATATTATATATATNTGTGTGTGTGTGTGTGTGTGTGTGTGTGTGTGTGTGTGTGTGTGTGTGTGTGTGTGTGTGTGTGTGTGCAATGTGTATGAATTGAACTCTTGTACATAAACATGAACATGAAATAATCGGTCAATGTTCGACAAGGGCGGCAAAGTTGGTTGAACTCGCTTCCTCAAATATTTACAGACTTATTAGAGGATAGAAAGTCGCGTTAATTGGTGAATGATTTGACCCGAGCTTTCAACGCCTTTTGGTATCATTAAATATATTTATTTTGGAAGGAAAACCGAATCCTTTTGTCTTAACTCGACAATGGACTATTGTCTATTTTGTTTGTTCTTGAATCAAGTACACGTGAATACAAACTATTGAAAATTTATGGAGGAAACCGGAAGAAATTTATCTCATGGATTTACTTCGTTTAAATTATTTGCTTTAAAATCTCTCCTAATAGAGCAACTTTATTTCCCATAAGCTCTTCTATCCAACATAAGTAAAAAAGTTTCAAAACTTATCCCCTAAAACTCAGGATGCTTGGAGAACTGTATAAGTGCGATAAAGCACAAAATGAGGGAAACGGCCTGGTAACGACTTTAAGCTACCATATGGGCACAGCCTCAGAGTGAGTTCTGCATAACAAGTCCCGGGGTGAGTCAGGAGGGCCGACATCTGTGTCAATTGGCATGCCGTTACCTCGCTTGTTTCGGCTGTAAACGACCTCTCACCAAATGTGGCATACATCGGCAATTTTCAATCAAAAATCCACGATCAGCACATACTTGCATGTTGGCAATTGAAACAACCGAATGGTTCAAACATATTAACCTGACTGACGTGTCTAGCCTGTTTACATCATAAAACTTGGGTCAACAAACATTTGATTTTTTTTATTGCAGTTTTAAATTTTTAAATCTGATATTTTGCTCTATCTTTAGTATCTCACATTGACCTAAGGTTAACGCAATGCGCATTTTTACCCTGGGGCAGATTCATTCCACAAGATTAAAAACTTCTGATGATAGATTAAAGTTAAACCGTTAAATACTACCGTTTTATCAATTTTCATTGATCAATTATTTATCAAATGAAATAAAAAATAACTGGGTTGGGTCGTGACACGACAATAAGAGTGGATTATGTTATGAAAATTCAACAGAATATTTTGTAAAATAATGTCTGAATTGGCTCAAAATACAGCTGGTAAATATTATCGATCACTAGTCAGTGAAATAATGTAATTATTTCGAATGGTCTGCAAAAAACAAGCAACTGCAATGACTTTCTGATAAAATCCTTTATGATGTAGCATCTAAACATCCACCGCACTGACATCCATCCAGTAATGGAAGCTGTTAGTACATATATATAGACTCCAACCTAGGAAACCGACGTCAAGCAGTGAATTTGACACGAGGCCAACGATTTTGTTGCAAGGATTATCAGCGAAACTGGTTAACAGATTTACAGCATTGGTCATATCAACACATTGGAAACCTGGAAAACCATTTGTAATTATACTGGATGATGGGATCTTTATAGTAATGTGTAATCTATACAAGCTCCGCCACAAATTTTTTATATAATGTGAATATTGTATTCACAATGTATTGTATTTCAATAATGTATTTAAATTGGTTTTAATGACCTTTATTTCCCAATGTCGGAATCCGCATTCGGAGATAAGCAGGTGATTTTCATATTAGCGAAGTTAAGTGTGATATTGTTAGGTTGTTTGGGTGGGACGGAAGTATAAAGTGTGTAAAGCAAGGGGCTGAGGACGGTTCCATGTGGAACATTTCCTAGAAAAGGATAAATAAGTGGTATGAAGATTTTCAGGGATATTAAATTTCTTTCCTCTCTCTCTCTCTCTCTCCCTCTCTCCCTCTCTCTCGCTCTCTCTCGCTTTCTCTCCCTCTCTCTTTCTCTCTCTTTTCTCATTCCGTCGCTCATTCTTTCTCTCCTTTCTTTTCATTTTTAATGTACAATTTTTCGTTTTTTAAATCTTTCTACCTATAGGTATCATCATAATTGGACATCTCTATCTCTTTATCTTCCCTGTTCTCTAAGTTTTATTATTGAATTTTTTCTGTCTTTAAATATAAAGGTATATTGCAACATAATCATTAACTTTGGATTTTTCATCTCTCCGCCCTATTTCTTTCTTTCACACACTGTCGCTCTCTCTTTCTCTCTCTCTCTCTTTTTTTCTCATTCCGTCGCTCATTCTTTCTCTCCTTTCTTTTCATTCCTATTCTACAATTTATCGGTCTTTAAATCTTTCTACCTATAGGTATCATCATAATTGGATATCTCTATCTCTTTATCTTCCCTGTTCTCTACTTTTTATTATTGAATTTTTTAAGGTATATTACACTTGGATATTTCACTTATTCACTTACTCTCTCTATCGCAATCTCTCTCCTACCCTATTTCTCTCTCTTTTCATCCTTATACTTCCCAACCTCTATTGTTGTCCTAATGCATAACATTTTATCTTATACTTATATTTGTCCGACTAGGAGTTTGTCTTCTCTCTTTCTTCTAGTTAACTCTCTCTCACTCTTTCTCACAAGCACGCACTCTCTCTCTTTCTTTCTCTCTCTCTCTCACTCTCTCGCTCTCTGTTTCTTTTTCTTCTTCTTCTTCTTTTACTTTTCCACTTTTTCTCTCGCTCCCATTCTATTTCACTTCATTCTCCTTCGTTATATCGCAAGCTATCTCTTTTTCTCAATGAAGAAAGAATATTTACTCTCTCTCTCCCTCTCACTCTCTCTCTCTCTCTCTTTCTCCCTCCCACTTACTCTAACTCTCTCTCTCTCTCTCTCTCACTCTCTCGCTCTCTGTTTCTTTTTCTTCTTCTTCTTCTTTTACTTTTCCACTTTTCTCTCGTTCCCATTCTATTTCCCTTCATTCTCCTTCGTTATATCGCAAGCTATCTCTTTTTCTCAATGAAGAAAGAATATTTACTCTCTCTCTCCCTCTCCCTCTCTCTCTCTCTCTTTCTCCCTCCCACTTACTCTAACTCTCTCTCTCTCTCTCTCTCTCTCTCTCTCTCTCTCACTCTCTCGCTCTCTGTTTCTTTTTCTTCTTCTTCTTCTTCTTTTACTTTTCCACTTTTCTCTCGTTCCCATTCTATTTCCCTTCGTTCTCCTTCGTTATATCGCAAGCTATCTCTTTTTCTCAATGAAGAAAGAATATTTACTCTCTCTCTCTCTCTCACTCTCTCTCTTTCTCCCTCCCACTTACTCTAACTCTCTCTCTCTCTCTCTCTCTCTCTCTTTTCCGCACCGACTCTCTCACTCACATTCGCTCTATGGATTTCTCTCCCTGTGTCTCCGACCCTTTCTCTTTCTCATTCCGTCGCTCTTTATCTCATTCTTTTCTTTTCATTCTTATTGTACATTTTTTCGGTCTTTAAATCTTTCTACTATACATGATAATTGGCCACCACTATCTTTTAATCTCTCCCTGTTCTCTATTTTATTATTCAATTTTTTCTATCTTTAAGTATAAAGGTACATTACAACATAATCATTAAATTTGGATGTTTCACTCTCTCTCTAACGCTATATCTCTCCGTCCCTATTTCTTTTTTTCACACACTCTCTTTTTTTTTGTATTTCTCTCTCTCGATTTCTCTCCCTCTCTTTTTTCTCATTCCGTCGCTCATTCTTTCTCTCTTTTATTCTTATTTTACAATTTTTCGGCTTTTAAATCTTTCTATCTATAGGTATCATCGTAATCGGACATCTCTACCACTTTATCTCTCCATGTTCTCTTCTTTTTATTTTTGAATTTTTCTGTCTTTAAATATAAAGGTGTATTACAATAGAATCATTACACTTGGATATTTCACTCATTCACTAACTCTCTCTATCTCCGTGCCTAGTTCTTTCTCTCACACACTATCATTCTCTCTCTTTCTTTCTTTTTTCTCTCTCTGCCTCTCTATTGCTCTATTGTAAACATCGTGCCTTAAATAATATGTATTTGTACGATTTACTATGGAATTATCAATTAGTAGTATTTATATCCATTCTCACAATTTTCCAGGGAGTAAATTCTCTGCCATGTTTGATTGTTAGAAATAAGCTGTTTTTCGGTAGGTTGTGTGAATAGGTTTATCTTGTAAAGTATAGAAAGAATGAAATAAGTCCGAAGATATTTCTTCCTAAAAATATAAATATAAATAGAAGATCCTTACAAATTTAATCAAATTTTGTTGGGTTAGCAAAATATGGAATAAGAAATGCTTTTTGTAAAGAACAAGCTTAAAATATAAATATCAGTAGCAAAATTAACGAGTTTACCTAAAGTTGATTACATACGAAAGGCATTTTCTTTCTTTTTCTATGTCAAACTGAATGAAACTAAAATTGAAATAAAACGTTTTCTTCGTTTTCAGGTTCAAGCTCCGCAAATTTTCCAAAATCCTACATCCCTCCGGTGATAAATTGAACGGCTCGTTTGGTGTCAAGATAAGTGTAAATTTACCCTCCTATGTTGGTTTTAGTTGGCGTCAGGGTTGATTTAATTTTAATAGCATCTTTAGGTGTGAGCGCCGGCTCGTCATCATGAGATCATCGGACACCCGAGGAGCGAAACCGTGAAATTCCAGGGAGCTCATTTTCTTCGCATCATTTAATGTAGATTCAATGATCGCTTGACCATTCCGGACTACCTTCCCGATATGACCGTAAAAGGAAACAAAACCGCGGTAGAAAAGCGTTTATTTCTATCAATCATCCATGGGTTGATGATCGGTCGATACGGAAAAGAGCGAGAAAAGACGGTGCCAAATAAAACAAAGTTTGGTAATATAGTGCTATTATATATAATGTATAATACTTGAAGAGAGATTAGATATATTGATTGATTGATTAAACCTTTTGTTTAACCGAGCAAAGTAAGGTCTCTTAGAACTTTCTTTCACTTAACGTGAGTTGTACGTTTTACATTACACATACAATTCGTGCAAACTCTTTTGGTTTTTACAATTTATTTTACAAATAGAATAGAAGAAAAAACAAAGTTTTACACATTTTTTACTAAACATTTAACAATATAACAATTTTTGGTTTATAAATTTATAAGACAACATGTATTTATACATGAATTCTTTGAATCGGAATTTCGCATATACTGTTTTGTCGTAATTTTTATGTTTTAATTTTTCTTTTATATATAACAAATAGATAGTTCGGTTGCTCAGAGTGAATAATTTTAAACATTGTTGACATTAATTTGAGAAAGAGAGAGAGAGAAAGAGAGAGAGAGAGAGAGAGAGAGAGAGAGTGAGAGAGGAAGTTCAAAACTTGATTATAATCATTTTTGACAGATTGAAACAGAGAAAACTAGCAAGACGGAAATGGGAAAGAGAATGAGAGAAAAATGAAAGAAAATTCGAAGTTCAAAAAAAAGCAAAAAAAAATACACGGGAGATTTATATGAATAGACTGATGGTAGTGATAATTAGACTAATTAAGTTAGCAAAAAAATTAAAAATGAGGGAGAATAAAAGGAAAGAGAGAGGGAGAGAGAAACAGAGAGATCAAAATTTGATTGTAGTAATTTTTGACCGATTGAAACAGAGAGGATTAGAAAGATTGAAAAGAGAAAGAGAATGATAGAAAGATTAAAGAAAATTCTAAGTTCAAAAAAAGCCCAACAAAAATGCGCGGAAATTTAGATGACTAGACTGATGATAGTCATAATTAAAGTAATTAAGTTAGAAGAAAAATGAAAAATGAGAGAGAATGAAAGGAAAGGAAAAAAAGGAAAAAATAAAACAAAAACAAAATGAGAGCGGAATTTCAACATTTGATTATAATTGTTCTTGACAGATTGGAAGTTTGAAAATTAGAAAGAAAAAGAAGAGGAAGATGAAAAAAAATGGTAAGTTCTAAAAAAGCCAAACAAAAAAGATGCACGGACTTTTAGATGAATAGACTGATGATAGTGATAATTGAACTAATTAGGTTAGTCAAAAAATTAAGAATGAGGAAAAAAGAAAGGAAAGAAAGAGGGAGGGAGAGAGAGAGTAAAAAGCAAAAAGAGAGAGAGATGTCAAAATTTGATTATATTTATTCTTGAATGATTAAAAGATAGAAAACTATAACGCCAGAAAAGAGAATGGGAGAGAGAGAGACAGAGAGATGAAAGAAAATTGAAAGTTCAGAAAAAAGACAAACAAAAATGCACAGAGATTTAAATTAATAGATTGATGATAGTGGTAATTAGAGTAATTACATTAGCAAAAAATGAAGAATGAGGGAGAAAGAAAGGAGAGAGAGAGAGAGAGAGAGAGAGAGAGAGAGAGAGAATGAAAAATCTTTAGATACCATGTTGTTTTCAGCATACAGTCTACCGGAATATGCACGTAAATGTAAAATAATAAATATAAAATATTTACAAAAAAAATTTGAATATGTAATTTTGATTTATACTATTGCATCGTACAACGTGTAATGCATATGTAAATATTGCATTCATAGGGTAATAATATCCAGTTAATAGACACATTTGTTTTTTAATAAAAAGTCTCCATCACTATTATTTATGAGTCGTCTAACGGATTCCTAATCATTAAGGACCTTTTCTAGAGACCGCCCAAGATTTCAGTGCCGTGGCTAGGCGGACACGAATTTTGTTTCTTTTTTTACTACCGTATTTAAAGTCCATTTAATTTTTTGACGGGGCAGTTCATTGGAATTTTTGTGTAACGAGCCGTTGTAATCCGAATGAATTGTAATCACTTCTGAAGACCGTTGGGTGTCAGATGTGGAAAAATGTATGGCCCTTCGGGCAAAACGGTTTATTATTTATCGGATTGGATTTCCGTGTCGCATACATAAACGGCGTTTTTCCATAATTCAACCTGGCTGGCAGCGAGCCCGGAAGCTACGTGTGAACGCGGCTGGCTCGTTTTTGAAATCATGAAGACATAACTTCGCCCTTGGTGACACGGAGGCGAAGGTTGAAGACTCGGGATGACGAAGCGACCGTTCACTTGGCCCGAAAACGAGACCCGCCTCTCCTTTGTTCTGAAGAATGATGAAACGTTTCGCTCTTTCGGGCTGGATCTTCTTAATTACAGGGCGTTTCGAATGGTAGGCATTACGAAAAAGCCCTTCCTATTTTCCTGCACACCTAGATCTTTTTTTCTAAAGCAAAACCCTACCTGTCTAATTTTAGGAAGAATAATTCATCATATATAACACACCTTAATTAACCTTTTTGTATAGGCCTTTTGTAGTTTTTACATCGCCAAGAAAAAGAAATATCTTTTTATAATATATTTACTATTTTTTCCATAAAGAAATTAATGCAGTTTCAATAATTATACAGAAAATCCAATGTAACTTGGTTCACTGTATGAGTAAGGGATTGGGTGAGAAAGTTACTACGACAGAGTAGTATTTATAAAGATTTTTTGCAACGATAAGAAAATATATTTTCTAAAAATATTCAATCAAAATATTTTATTGCTCTTGTTAAAAAAGAATTAGAAAAAGGACAAATAACATTCCGAACTTTCTTCTTGCCGATTTTCAAATAAGGCTTGTGTATCCCGGCGGGAATCCACGGGACGAAGAGGATCGTAAAATACGTTTTGATGTCCGCCGATGACATTTACAAATAAAGCCGGACCGGGTGGATTTTATTAAGAGGGCAATTATTTAACCGCATGGCGTCTCGCGTGTAATAAAACAGGCCGTTATCAGACGAGCGTAGGGCCGAAAACACGTCCTGGGCCAAACTATTTCCACGCCAACGACTTCATGCACACAAATTACATGCGAAAACGGATCGAACGGCTCTTATAAGAAGGCGCATAAAACCGATGTTAAAATGTCACCTAAGAAACAGACTCATCTGCTAACCGTATAAAATTTACTTTACCTGTAGCCAACTCTTTTACTCACTCTCTCATAGCAGGTAGGGATAAAAGAGACAGCCACAAGGCCTACTGCACCTCGACCTAAGTAGATCTATTATGCTCCATTGTTATTTATAACTCACTGGCCATCTTCAGGTTATTAACTAGCCTCCACATCTTTGCCAGCGGTTCTTTAGTGCATCTTGCTTGTGGTTTTTCCTTTCATAGCTGCAAGAATTTGCACCTTCATAGGGATAGGGATAGGGATAAGAGAGACGGTAACAAGGCGTACTGCGCCACGACCTGAATAGATCTATTCTGCTCCCCTGTTATTTATCTCACTGGCCAGCTTTAGGTTATTAATCAGCTTTCACAGCTTTGCCAGCGCCTCCTTAATGCAGGATCTTGCTTGTGGTTTTTCTTGTCCAAGTTGCAAGAACCTGCACCTACATAGACCTTCACAGAAACATAAAATGTGTTCTGCTGTCTCCTCCTCTTCCTGGCATTATCAGTATTGCCACGGAGAGCTTTACTGAAGATACACATCATTTAACTTATTAAATTCATTAGATTTCGTGGTCCGATTGACCAAATAACATCTTTCAATTAATTAATCCTTATGTCAGATATAGATTGAAATAAAAAATTCAGTGTCACGAGCGGGATTCGAACCCAAGACCTTCGGCAAAGTTTAACTTCTTAAATTCCTTAGATTTTGTGGATCGAAGTCACGATAGCTCAAGTGGTAGAGCAGCGGCGTATTTAGCTGAAGGTCCTGGGTTCGAATCCAGCTCGTGACATTGGCTTTTTTATCTGAACCAATACTTTACATAAAGATTAATTACATATTACATTCTATGATAAAGGAGATATTATTATTTTATTATTATCGTTAAGAATATCAATTCCATTCAGAGAGTGTGAGAACCCATCTCATCCAAGCGTGAAATAAAGCCGAGTGCAATTTTGTAACTATAAAATGTCGTTTTTTATTAATATACCGACGATAAAAGTGGGTACTAGTTACTTTTTCTATTTGTTTAATCGTTTGTAATTTAGTACCTAAAACATCCTTTAAATTTTTAAAAATATCCGTTTTTTTCTTAGGTTTTATGAAGCATTTAGATAGTTTTATGTAGTTTTTCTTATGTCGATGGACGTTTCCGGATATTCTGGCCTGGCTGCCCTCGCGGTTTTGGACAGTAAAACTTTTTTCGTGTGCCCGCCACCTTCAGTGGTACGGTCTTTGTCATTTCGGTGTCGGCTCTCTTTTTTTTATTATTAAGGTTGGTCCTTATAATATATATATATAAAATCTGACATATAGGCATCAAAATTACAATACCGGCATACTCTTTCAGAAACTTACAAAACGTCTGGACTGAACGGAAATAAAATCCTAGTAAATTTATTATTTTTTCGTGAAGTTTGCGGGGTGATGAAGTAGTTTGGTCCTTCCCGAAGATTTGCGTTAGATTCCCTCACTGTTCTGAATGGTCGGGCGCTTTTCGGTGTTCGTTTCGCGGTTTTCTGTGGTATGTTTGTTTCTTGTTCGCCTGCATCGTTTTCAAACCCATCACGGAAGATGGCGAGAAGCTGAAATGCGTTTTACAGACCAAAACAAACATCAAATTCATTACCTATCAGACCTCAAGAAGAAATCTCTTTTTTCTTTTGCTAGAGAGTTCCTCGTGGTGTGTGGTGTTTAGTGACGTTAGCCAATGATTATTTGGAGATTGTGAGATGCGGTCGGGTGTGACGTAGGTTTTAGAAAAACATTTTCTTTATCGTGCCAACGTTTCGATCTTTATTGAGATCATCTGAAGGGATCAAAGTGTTTGTTTTCTGCTTAATTGTGTCATTCTTGTGTGTCATGTTGAGGCTGCCTGCATTGGGCACATCAAAGTTGGTCATACATTGGGTTGGTGCAAAATTAATGAGTGCCCCTCAACACGACCACAATAATGACACATCTACACGGAAAACACTTTGAGCCCTGAAGATGATCTCAGTAAAGATCGAAACGTTGGCATGACAAAGAAAATGTTTTTCAGAAACCTACGTAACACCAAACCGCATCTGACGATCTCCGAATAATCTTTCACTTAGATTTGTTATTTGCTATTAATTATTATTTCCTCAGATATGTGTGGTGTTTAGTTATCGTTAGCCAATGATTATTTGGAGATCTTGAGGTGCGGTCTGGTGGGACGTAGGTTGTAGAAAAATATTTTCTTTGTCATGACAACGTTTCGATCTTTATTGAGATCATCTTCAGGGCCTGGGATTTATAAAAAAATTAGAAACATATTTATAAACAGTATAAGTTACTTTTCACCAAGTCTGCGGGATGAGAAATTCGTAGATTTTTGCGATCTTCAATTTGTACATTTTATATTACAAACCCACCAAAAGCTCAATCGCATCTAACAGCAGCAAGGCAGAAAAAACGCGCCTGTGGAATAAAGTGGATTAAGATAAAATATAAATTTTAATATCAACCTATTGAATAAAAATAAGAACAACAATATTATCATATCTGATAATATTGTTTTTTCAAAAAACACGCACATCAGGATGATCGGAGGCAACCACGCTACATTTTACAAAAGACATCTTAATAGTTTTCTTCTTCTGGATTCCAGGTGCCGAGAGATAAGAGGGAGGTTGTTAAGGTAACTTAAGCAATCCGGAAGGAATTGAGACCGGTTCGAAGTGGTAAAAGGTGAACTCTTCAAACCATACGGTTTATACATGTAGATGCGAGCGAGATCGTGATCGTGATCCGGGGTGGCTCGAGAGTCGGAATTGAAGAAAAGACCGACTCGTGTTCACCGACTAACGGACTGATCCCCAATCACAGCCGAATTATATCGCCGGACGGTGACTTATCCCTTTTGACTTTGTGTCATTTTAACGGAATCTTCGGCCTCTTTTGTTCACGACTTTGCAAAAATGCGCGCCGCCTCTTTTTCACCTTTTTACCGATTTTCTTCAAGGAAGGTGACAATCTTGAAACAAAGGCATCGGTTCTAATGTTTTTTCGATAGGGAAAACACGCCAGACGTAATGTCATATCTTCATATAACCTCTAGGGCTGGCAAGTTGATGAGTTGAAGTCCTATTCTATTGTCAAAAAAAAAACGATCTTTGATCAAAAAAAACTTCATAGGCAGATTGGCATCTATGCCACAATCCCACCAGCTGCGATAGAAACACTATTAAACCTACCTCCTTTAGGGGACATGGAAAACCTAGGAAAAGCTCTTACAGAATCCATAACTTATTTAACCGATTACAAATGAGATGAAGAAACCAAAAGAAAATCAAAACAATCATTTTGTATAAAGCCGCCTCCAAACCACTGAATCAACCAGGTCAGGTATATTCTATGCAACTCATATAAACAGTCAAACCCATGAGCGGTAACATGCTGCAACATATACTAGCAATTCTTCCGACATATAAAATCTTAAAAGAGGTTACACTGATAAAAAAATCATCATTAGATCAGACAGCCAAGCAGCCGGTAAAGCAGAAGCCATTAGTTTGGGAAAGGTCTTACGAATAGTTAGTGAATGCATCAAAAATCTAAAACAACCTAGGAAAACGTAACAACCGGATATCTTGGGTGTCAGACAAAAAGAGTCTGGGTAATGAACCACCAGACAAACTGGCCATTAGCCAAATCTATGGGCCCAGTATCTATAATTGGGATATCAAGATCGAATTTCTTCCATCTCACAATAGGTCCACACAAAAGAAAAGTAGAAATAGATAGTAGGAGTATTGGGAGGTCCTAACAAGGGATAAAGTGAAAGAAACCCCTAATATAAAAATTATACCTACGAACCGTTATCAAGAACATGTAGATCAATAAAAAGCTTGATGTTTGGTCGTTTTCAATCATTTTGATATGGCTAATCAAGCTTTTCTTGCCTGACAGACAGGTTTCGTCTTTTCGCTTCACAGTTGGTTCAGGAAAGCCAGAAAAAACAGACAGAAACCATAGGTAATGACAAAACTATGGATTCATCTCATGAAATAAAATGTTACCCATCACTTTACTGAGTAAAGTAAGTTAATTAGTAACTGGCGAATGTTGACAGGCCCAATAAAGGTATCAGTTTCGATCAATTCAGTACAACATAAACATAGATTTTCCGAATTTTCCAGAAACTGCTGTCGTATGTGAAAATCAAAAACACTATTGGTCTTTGAGTCGAATACTATGTAATTATAAAGGTCTGCTGCTTGAAATGTTTATTTATTCCGATAGGCAGACCGAACTGATCGGTAACGACCAACCTACAGATTCTTCCGCCTTGCGTATCTTAAGTGCCAAATAACTTTTGGTAATGAACCAAGGCTAAGTGGGGAGGAAAAGATCTGAATCTCTAAGTCCAGAACTTATTATCTTCTTTTTTAGAATATGTACTTACTAGCAGTCACATTGCGGCGATTAGAAAGCGTAAACGCCATGTAAATTACAAGACTACACCGGTTACTGCCATCTTACAAACACACCTCCACAACATTGATTCTGAGAAAATACCTACAGAACATGGGTGTATTCAATGATGACCTCATTTGTAGGTTATGCGATGAAGAACTGCCACACAAGCTTCCAGGTAGTAACCTCATGATTTAAGGGCCATCAGAAAACTGAAAAACATATCGCTACAGTATAAATCTCTCAGGAATGATAGGACTATATACCAATCACTTGTATCTGAGAAAATTCCTACACCACATGGGTGTATTCAATGATGACCTCCTTTGTAGGATAGGCGTTAAAGAACTGCCATATAAGCAAGTGTAGGTATCAGCGGTTCACTTTGGCAATTCATGTCGAGAGACGTGGTTGTAGAAGTCCTTCATCTTGATGATGAGCTAAAAGGCTCGAAATCCGAATCGTTGCAAAACAACTTAGTGTGAGTAGGAACTATCCTTTTAAAGAGTATTGAACACCACACTCACTCCATCATTTATCATTTCTATGCCATATAAGCTTCCAGATAGTAACCTCATGATTTCATGATTTAAGGGCCATCAGAAAACTGACAAACATATCGCTACAGGATCTCTCAGGAATGATAGGACTATGTACCAATTGTATCTGAGAAAATACCTACACAACATGTGTGTATTCAATGATGTCTCGATTTGTAAGTTATGCAACGAGGGGGAAGAAACTGCCATCCCATAACTTTATAGGTGCCAGATATAGTAAACTTACCATTTAAGTAAGGAGATGGATTAACAAGCATTTTCTACCCTTTGCCGCAGTTTTTCAACTGAAGTTTCTGTGAGTGGGTGATTGGCGCAGCCACTGTTTTTTAAATGTGCCCACAGGAAATAGTCAAGTGAAGTTAAATCGGATGACCGAGGAGGCCAACAGATCGGGCCATGAGGTCCTATCCACCTATCCCGGAAGTGACAATTCAACTAACTTCTCACCTCCGAAGAATTGTGTGCGAGGCATCCATCAAGCTGGGGAATCATTCTTTGTCGTTGTTGCAGAGGAACATCATCTATCTAATAGTGTTGGTAAATCCTCCCTTAAAAATTGAAGTATTGAGCACCGTTTAAATTATTTTCATAGAAATAAGGCCCAATTAATTTATTTCATAGAAGTCCACTCCGAACATTGATATTGTGAACCACCTGATGATGACAAGATTAAGAAATTGTCGGATTTTCCACTGCGCACTTTCAAAAATTCCAACGGCTTAGTATGCCATTAGATTGGATTCATCAGTCCATAGGATGTACGGAAGAACGTTTACTTTAGCCTCCCAAATCGACATTTGTGCAAGGAACGCCTGTCATCATCAAAGTCCCGAAGTCCCTGGACAAGATGAGAGCGATACGGCTTAAAACTGTAACTCCGGAATAAATCTCTAATTTTATTTTTTTTAACCTAAAATCCTTCCAACATTTTGGAGAGAAAATTCGGATTTTCGCGAATATATGGTAAAACACAGCTCCTCGTCGAAATTACACTGCCTGTTTCTTTTTGCCATAACTTTGTCATTTCTTGATCAATTTAAAATCCGATTACACCTTTTTTCGCGTAAAAAGATCTTTCAAACTATATATGAATCATATACTAGGAAATATTTAAAAAAATGTTATTGTAATATTAAAGGATAATTTTTTTTTTTAAATGGGCATGGGTTTCTTTTATTCTTGTTCTGTGGTGGAATACTAGACAAATATATCAATCTATATTATTTTACTTTTAATGAGGAGCTGATAAGATATTAAAGAACAGGTGGAACATTTTCACAAGGCTGCAGAAGCCTCAAGACACAAATAATAATAGAATACCAAGCTTTAACGTGAAAAGGGCTAGCGATATAAATAAATAAATAAACACACACACACACACAAATATTCCATTAACTAAAAGACAGCATCATAAATATCAAACTGGCCAATGAACAGGGAAAAAAACACATTTGCACGAAATGAGGCAACACCTTTAAAAATCAAAACCAGGCTGAATTTTGTTGAATTGTCTCTGTTCTTTAACAAAAATTGCGGGAGTGTCAGTGGTCGCAAGAGTTGAGGCATTGAAACGGCGCTCACCATAGTATAGGATGCATAGAGACCTATTTGAAATTTTGAAGTTGAACTTGGCCTATCGTACCCTGTATACTTTTTCTCTAAAAAAGGTAAAAATTTCAAACTATACTAAAAAATATTAAAACGTATTTTTTATAGCGTCATTGGTTTAACAGATACTCAACTGGGCCTTCTAAAAATGATACCTTGTATACAGGCCACTGGCTGAGGAAACAAATAAACAAGTTTGGTAAATTCAACGATGACCACATTTATAAATTAAGCAGGGAGAAAAACCGTTTGTCCATTATTTTACAGGTGCGTGAAATAGTGAGCCCATGATTAACGCATCATAAAAGCAAAACGGATCATTGGATCAGTTAGACAGTCGGAAGACGGATGGGGTTATTTAGTTGTCACTTGAAAAAACACCACAACATGGGCATATTCTATGTTACCAATATTAGTAGGATATGCGATGAGAAGACAAAAACTGCCACCTGTATTTTCTTTGAATACAAAGCAACGGAGGCATATCGTAAAGTGCCAGTAAGACTCAGGTAAAACCAGCGATGATTGTCAATAACCTACAGAACTAAGCCAAAAAACTGCAGTGGGTAGAGAATACTAAACCCCGACTTCTTCGTACCCTCATCATCATCATGAATACATTTAACAAATCATTTCTTTCTATTAAACTAAATAGTACTACAAAGCGGTTTGTAAATGTTACGGCCGCAATATTGATTTATTTATGGCGTTTTTATATATTAGAAATTTGTTTTTACTTCGCTTTGCTTTTACAGAATTTCCAAGACTGGTGTCGTTCATAAATTTATATACGATAAATGTTTATGCGCGAATCTGTCTTTTGCACTTTTTTAAAGTATATCATCACCTGGTTTATTTGTTGTGAAATTCTCGGCTTCTGGTTTATTGACGGCATAGCTGAAGACGGCTGGAACTGCCGGATGATAGTTCATAAAACGGTTCCCAGGAAAATAAAATAACTGCTTGTCTATCTGTTTGTAAAAAAAAATTTATTACTATCTTTTGTAACATTCGTTTTTCCTTTCTTCCCATAAATTGGATTTTTTAACCGTGTTTAAAACGGAAACTCACTCGGCTGAATGCAACCTCAAACAGCTAGGGGAGACGTCCAAGCTTTTTTCATCGTTTAAAGTAAAAAACAATAAAGGGTTAATTGAAAAGTAATTTTTAGTAAATAATTGGTACCATTTGGTAATGTTATTTTATAAGACAAGTTTTTTTTGTTCAGGAAAACATGGCCGAGAGTGTAAAGATTGGTGTTATCAGCAGATCGAAGCAACTTCCAAATCCACCATACCGTATCTTATTTATTGTGAAAAAAATTGTATATGTCTAGTAAATTATACTAGAAAGGAAAGAAACCATAAGAACAATACTGCAATTATCGTTCATATAAAGGGACATACTTCATACGTAAAATTTTTTCAAATTTGATAAAGAAACAGATTAAACCTGATTTAAAAAAAAAATATTGCCTCAGCAATGTAGATCACTGATTTTTTGATTAAATCTATCATAAGATCGAAACCCTGTCGCAAAATTACAGTTTGATAGTGCATGATCATGGTGAAAATTCACGAAAGGTCTCATGCTGGAGGACGTAAAACCACCGTTTCGGCTGGCGCTAATTGCATAAAAACGGGACGTTACACAGGAAAATTACCGCTATGCAGTCTGGAAATTATTTTTCTCCTAACGAAAGTGCATCCTGTGTAAAGCTACGCTGGTGAAGGCGCGTCAAATCTGACGGGAGAAACACCTTCCTGAAAATGGCAGTTTATTTAAAATGCCACTAATTTTGGCAGCTTTATCCGACGGATGATTAAATAGACAAAAAAATAAATATAATATAAAAGTGATAATAAATAATATAAAAATGTTACATTGTTATTTTTACAATATTTATTTAGTAAAACGGTTACATCCATTAGTTGGATGTACATATTGCACACATTATAACAAGATGGTTGAAAACTGTCTGCCGAAGAACGCCATAAGAAATTTTTCTATACAGGATAATAACTATATTAAAGAGACATTCATACACATAAATTAGAAAAAAATATTTATACGTAAAAGAACATAAAACTGTACAAAACTCAGGGAAAACATAATAGAGGAAGACTTTTAACTAAACATGTTAAATTGATGGTTCATGCGTTTTCATCCGGCGAGACCTCCCTGCGAATATGAGACAGAAATCTGAATTTAATTAAATAGATAAAAAGAATAAATATAATATAAAAGTGATATATGCCTTTCCCTGGAAAACTTGTACATTTGCAATGTGTCCGTGGTAATGAAAGGATCAAGAATAAAAAAGTGAAAGAAACAAAAATATTAAAATAGAGAAATTGAGAAAATATAGAAGGATGGGGAAAGTGAGAGAAGCAGAGAGAGAAAGAAAGAGAGAAAGAAAGAGGGAGAGAGAGAGAGAGAGAGAGAGAGAGAGAAAGAGAGAGGAGTATTGATCCGAAGATCGTTGGTTCGAATCCTGCCTGTTAGACAGATTTTTCATTTCGACAAACCGTGTGTAACTAGTATGGATATGTACAATAAAAATATAAAAATGATGAATTAGTACATTAGCATTCAACATAATATTTTAAACAAAAACAATATATAACTAACGAACAACGAAATAGGTGAAAAAATAAAATGAAACAAAGTAAAATAAATTTAGTTCTTGCGTCGGAAATACTTTATAAAAATTTGAACCTACCCGCAAGCATTGCGAGCGAGTGAAATAATTTTTATCATGTGTGGTGATTAGTGACCGTTAATCGATATTTATTTAGAAATCGTGAGATGCCCAAGGCCCAGGGCACTCTCGACACGACACGCAAGAATGGCACAATTACACAGAAGACAAACACTTTGAGCCCTGAAGATGATCTCAATAAAGATCGAAACGTGGGCACGACAAAGAAAATGTTTTTCGGAAACCTACATCACACCAGACAGCATCTCACGATTTCTAAATAAATTTTTATAATATTTGTTCCACTTAAAAACAAAAATGCAAGTCTACAAAGCAAGTGAAATTTAATTTTGACTGCAAAACATTGATATACGACTCAAACCTAATATTGGAGAGAGAGAGAGAGAGAGAGAGAGAGAGAGAGAGAGAGAGAGAGAGAGAGAGTGAGAGGGGGAAGAGATGGAAAGAAAGGGAAAGACTGAGACAGAAAGAGAGAATGTGATAATGAGAGCGAGAAAAAGTATTTGTCTTTTTGCAGATTGATGAATTTAGAGAAGAAAACAGAAATGAATGAGTATGGATAATGAGATGAAAACAAAAGAGATGGATAGATAGAGAGAGGGGGGAAGCGGTGGAAAGAAAGGGAGAGACTGAGAAAGAAATAGAGAATGTGATAATGAGAGCAAGAAAATATATTTCTCATTTTGCAGATTGATGAATCTAGAGAAGAAGACAGAAATGAGTGGATATGGATAATGAGATGAGAACAAAAGAGATAGATAGATAGAGAGAGAGTGAGAGAGAGAGGAAAAGAGATGGAAAAAAGGGAAAGGCTTAGAAGAAAGAGAGAATGTGATAATGAGAGTAAGAAAAATTGTTTTCCTTTTTGCAGATTGATGAATCTAGAGAAGAAGACAGAAATGAGTGGGTATGGATAATGAGATCAGATCAAAAGAGGTAGATAACAGAGACAGAGAGAGACAACCTGAGAGACAAAACCAAAAGTGAGAAGGTACACAGTAAACAAGAAAATGACAATAAGGTAGTCAGTGCTAAACCGATGAAGATTCCGAAAGAGACATGTATACAAGAAAACAGACTTACAAATAACCGACACTACATAAAAAACAGAGAGAGAAAGATTAGAAGATTAGATAAATAGATAGATATATCGAGATAGGATAGAACTATAAATATATGTATATAACTACATGTCCTGCAAATTTCATCAAAATGCGTGTAATGGTATGGAGGGAATTGTACGTTTCCACGTTGTTCCGATTGAGATGAAATTCATAGACGACCAGCTAAAAACGAACTCGCACAATTTCATAAAAAAAGATCTCACAGCTTCAGAGTTTTTCCGGCTATAATAAATTGATAGACAGACGCGTAGCCAAATTTGTTCAGAAAGTTTGAGGTCTTGGCAAAATACGAGTGAAAATTTTTATTCTGGATGTCAAATATTTTTTCGACTTCCCACATCGCGTCTCTACCTTCGGTAGTTCGGAAGAAAATATATAGAGTAGAAAGAACGAAAAGAGAGTAGAAAAGACAAAATGAGTAATAAATAGAGAGTAAGGAATGAAAGAGTTAGAACGAGAGAGAAAATGAGAGGCAGGGATGGAGAGAGCGAGAAAGAGAAAGAGTGAGAGAATGTGAGAAAGAGAGCGAATGTAGAAAAGTATCATTCCTTTCGTTGATTGATAAACGTTGGCTTATGTTGGTTGATGGAAAAAACAAAACTGAAAAGGTTCGGTGGGTATAATAAAATGAAAACAAACATATATGATGGGTAGATATGGAGATAAAAGAAAAAAAACTAGAGAGAACTAAGGGAACATATGGCTTTTTTTATTGAAATACGTCTAAATACGTCTGACAAACTAAGATGAAATGGTGAATCAAGCAGCATAAACATTTTTCTTTTACACGACTAAAATATAAACTCAGCTATATTTTAAAAACTTCATGAATGTTTGCATTATTTAAACTTGAGAAATGAGTCGTAATGCATGATAACGAATGTGTCTGTTAAGAAATATGGAAATGAGAAACTGGTAAAACTGTGCCGTGAAAGAGTAGACATGAGGAAGAAAAAGGATTTTAACGCGAGTAACGAGAAGCGGCAACGGTGCCCCGAGTGCGGTTCGGCTCTGAGGAAGTTCCCACAGTTAATTTGCCGGTGACCCATTTGTTTTTGCTCTTTTCCGCCGAACGAAGGCAGAAAGGGCCCCAAGGAGGGCGAGGACCGGCTGCCATGCCTGCTCCGTGCCATCGACTGCGGTCTCTGCACCGTTTTCACGGTGCTTGGCTACGTGATCGGCCGACCTTCGGACAAGTCCGTGCCGATTCCCGCATTCGATGGTTTACCATCTCCTCTAAAGATTTCAACAAAGTTGTAAAGGAAAAGCCTCTTTTCATGCACTCTATGCCCATATGAAACGTCCGATTTATCCAACTCTAAGAAATATTATTCTGTATAACTGGACTAACATATACAGTTTCTTCTTCTTCAAAAGGATATTTTCTTTAGATGTATCTCCACTCTTTCTTAAAGGCACTGTGTAAAAGACCATCGTGTTACAGTAAAAACTTAATGATCACAAACTTAATTATCCGTCAATAATTCCATGAATTATTAGATAATACCTCAACATTAAACAAGTTTTAATTTTTAAAAAAGTAATAAGGAAAAATAGGTAAATTGAATATATTTCAACTTAATCTTTCTTTATATTTATTTAAAACTTGTAGTTTGTCCTTTCCGATCATTTTGATCTGCCTATCATCGATAGCATCCTTCTCGCAATCTTCAGAGTCGGGTTGAAACCCGACTGACAGGCCATATAGTCAGAGAGTACATGGGCAGGCAAAACGATCAATAATGACCAAATTTCCGGCTGTTGATTAGCCTCATTACTCTTGATTGTTTCTTTTCGATTATATTTGTTGAATTGAACTTTTCTTGACCCATTACTAGACAGATTTTTTTGTTAGGCCTTCCCTGTAACTTGCAAGTTCATCAACCAGCAGATTCCAAGAAGACACCTCACAATTTAATATCAAAGTTGCAACTTTATAGGTATCTATCTCATTCACCCTCTTTTTCTCTTTCACAAATACTCTCTTAATCGTCTCCACACACTGACTATATTCCACAGTTACTCTCACCCAATCCGTCTCCATTCTTACATTTCTGATTCGATTTATGTGGCCTTTCTGTAAGTCTGTTTATCTATGTATTAGGTATGCTGAACCGGCATAGTTACAGGCATTTGTTGGATAATTCAAACCATTGCTCCAATGTGACCCTAACCGGTTCACCATGACCGATTTATATTTTCTCGTATTCATTCTTTCTTTGTCAATTTCTACTTTCTGTATATCTGTTTTTTCTCGCGTTTTTACTTTGTTTGTACTTTGTCCTTTGCCCTCTATCACCCCATTCTTTCTTTGTGTGTCTTTCTGTCTCTGTCTCTATTGCATAAGTCATGCATATATGTATTTGTAAAACTGTTTAGTTGGAATTTTTAATTTGTTGAATTTATATCCCTATCGCTTGTGGCTAGTTTTTTCTCGCTGTTTGCCAGTCAGAAAATTCACCAACCCTGCGTAGTTGTTAGATATAAGCGGGTTTTATCCATTGATGCATCTGACATAATAAAGTTAGTCAAGCAGGTAAAATTTCATTCTGTCCTTCCTTATCCCTTCACTCTCGCTCATTTTTATCTTTAATCATTTCACATCTATTCACGCTCAATCTCTTCTCTTGTCTTATATACATCTATCAATGTATAACGACAGAGATACTACTTACTCTCTCTCTTTTTCTCTCTCATCCAATCTTCCTTCTCTCTCTAATTTATTTTATCTCTTTCATTTAACTCTTTATCTATTTTATTTATTTTAATCGATATATATTTAGAAATTATAATTGGCCGTATTAATTATTTTAATTAATTATACTTTTTTCTAATGTTATGGTTGAGATGAAAAAGCCAGTGTCATGAGCAGGATTTAAACGCCCCCCACTCATTTAGCTGACGGTCAAGGGTTCGAATCCCGCTCGTGACACTAGCTTTTTTATCTCAATCAAAATCTTAGATAAAAAGAATAATTTATTAAAATTTATTTATTTATTTATCTCACTATCAGTATATTTTAGTCTTACTCTTTATCAGTTTATTTCTGTCATTACCATTTGTTTACTTAATTTTCTCTCTGTCTTCTTTCGCCCTCTCTCACTCTCAATCTCTCTATCTCTCTCTCATCCAATCTCCCTCCTCTCTCTAATTTATTTTATCTCTTTCATTTAGCTCTTTATCTATTTCATTTATTTTAATCGATATTTTTTAGTAATTATAATTGACCGTATTAATTATTTTAATTAATTATACATTTTCTCTAAGGTTTTGGTTGAGATAGAAAAGCCAATGTCATGAGCAGGATTTGAACCCCCCCCCATTTCGCTGAAGGTCATGGGTTCGAATCTCACTCGTGACACTAGCTTTTTTATCTCAATCGAAACCTTAGATAAAAAGAATAATTTATTAAAATTTATTTATCTCATTATCAGTATATTTTAGTCTTACACTTTATCACTTTATTTCTGTCATTTCCCTTCGTTTATTTAATTTTTTCTCTGACTTCTTTCTTCCTCTCGCTGTCAATCTCACTCTCTCTCTGTCTCTGTCTCTGTCTCTCTCTTTCTCTCTCTCTTTCTCTCTCTCTCTCTCTCTCTCTCTCTCTCTCTCTCTCTCTCTGTCTATGTATTTAAACAATTCCGTTCAGTATGAAATTTTAAAGTAGTAACATTTATATCCCCGACCGCTTGAGGATACGTTTTTTCTCGCTATTNTTCTTTCGTGTCGTGTCGAGAGTGCCAGAGGGCATTTTCTCTATTTATTTCTTATGATCTATTAAATAATTGTAATATTAATAAAATTAATATTTCTATTATCTTTATTTTAAACATTTTCTTTATAATGCCAACGTTCGATCTTTATTGAGCTCATCTTCAGCGCCTGGGATTTATAAACATTGTTTAAATTTTACAAATATATGTAGGATGTGAAAAAAGTGAATTTATACGCTAGAAATTTTATATTGAATCAAAGTATTTGTAAATGCAGAAATAATACTCTTTCTCCCTTTCCCTCGCTCATCCTTTCTCATTCTCTATTTCTTATTCTACAATTTTTCGGGCTTTAAATATTTCTACGTATATCTTATTTTTACCTCAATTGGACATCTCTAACTGTTTATCTCTCCCTGTTCTCTTCCATTTATTAATTTATTAATTGTACTCCTTCATTTATTAATTTTTTTGTCTTTATATGCAAAGGTATATTACAATACAAACATTACACTTGGATATTTCACTCATTCACTCACTCCCTTTATTGCAAACTCTCTCCCACTCTATTTCTCTCCCTCTTTCTTTCTTTCTTCCTTTCCCTCGCTCATTCTTTCTCTCTCTCTCACACAGACTCTCTCTCTCAAACACACACACACACAAACACACACACTTTCAAAAATCAGTCAGATTCTATCAAAGGATTACATCTTGATCTGCATTTTTTCCTAAGCCATTTGTAATATATTTATTTTTCGTAATACTATCATTTCATGTTGATAATTAGATGATTGGCAGCTTTTTTAATAGAATAAAATGTAGATAAGCAGAATTGAAAATTTAAGAAAATGATCTAAATTAAAACCTTAAAATCTAAAAATAGTTTGTCAAAAATCCTGACTAAATATTAATACAATCTAAACTTGATGATTGTTAAATAACCGCTAATTCTTGGTAACTAAATATTTGATGTAAAACCAAGTTCTTTTAAACTCGTCTCTTTTTTCTCATTCAGTTTAGAAAGTCTAAGTAAAAGTATTGAACGAAAATGACAACTGGTTCTTTTCATTTAAGATTGCTCACGTTGTCAATAGTTTTTACCGCGTTTCTCAACTAACACACAAAGATTAAAAAAAAGCTGTTTTTGAAGTCTAGCAAAGGGTTCAATACACCTCCGGTTAAAGTTGACAATTTTTTAACCCGACCTCAGCGGTATTTTTCAGCCTGTGGCTTTGTTCCGCGTGTTTGTCCTCTGTAGGATTTTTCATTGTGCTCGTCATTAGCCAATAAATGTAGCGGGCCTTAGAAAAGGAAAATTGCAGTTATAACGAGGGTTAATCTCAGAGCCACGATAAAGGAGACCATCGCGACATTAGACAGTTAGCCCCGGGTCCGGGCAGTGTCCTTTCCCACAACTTTCCTATGCCGAGACGGCACTAATGGTAAAATTGAGTTTCATTCAGACAACAAATTCATTTATAAAAGTTTAAAAAGGAAAATAACCAGTCTTATAGTTGGATTAGTAATTAAAATATACCGGACTATCATAAATCCGCGTTGATCTTCAGTTATCCTTAAAAAACGCCGGCACAGACGTTTCTCCCAGGCGGGACCGAGATGGTTTGACAAATTGGCTAATCATCTTAACAACCTCGCGGATAAATCCAAAATCGCTTTTTAGACCTTTTAGCGAAGTGAACGTCCTAAATGGCAAACCAGAGGTAAATAGGTTGGTCTTGTTAATCAGGAAGGATCAGATTGTAAGGTTCAATTATCCTTCCCCAAAAAAAAACGTTTTATTATGCATTTAAGTATATTTTGTAAATAAAGGAGTCATTATCACTTATATTCGGCTATTTTTCCCTGTGCCAAAAATTCTCTCCAAGAGGCATACACCGTGTTGGAACATTTATTTAAAAAGGGAATCCTTGTTCCTAAGCGAGGGAAACGTTTGTCGACCGTTGTGTCCAGTGACACAAAGGGAAATTAGTTGTAAGACTTGACTGCCGGCAGACGGAAACATGGAACTTTATAACTGTATTTAATAGAATATCAGTGTTCCCACACAAAGTCTTTTTTATTAATTTCCCACCCTTATCATCCCCGGGAGACTGTGGAAGAATTACCTAAAGGAAACGATAATTGCTCCAGTGCCATTTGCAATAGCGGTTCAATTTCAAGTCGACTAATTGTCCATCTTGTGAACGAAGGAAGGGATGCGCATATTTTAAGAACGTTTAATAAAAACAATAGTCAAAACTATGGAAATGATTTTAGCTAGTACGGAACCTAGCCAAAAGAATTTAATTTACTCAAAATTGCACTTGATTTTCACGGTCTCGTTGCTTTGCTGCTATTATTCCTATTGTACTATACCGAGCGTTTAACTTTCTGATAACGGCGAGACTCTACGGACCTGCTCGCTATCCTAGGCCAACAAGACACTACCCTTCTTTAAGGCATGTAACGTTTTAATTTTATTTGTCGCAGAATAAAGGAACGAAGTGCTATTACATACCCAAAAAATAGCTTTTTGCGTTTTTTAGCCGAATATTTGCGGCTTTGCTCCAGCCGCCGTTCCGTCTCATAAAGTAAACGGAACGCAAAAGTTATTTTTTGCCCATCCTGTATGTCAAGATTTCATAAACCTAGTCCTAAATGCGTATCGCTTCATTGGGTTGAGGGCGAAATATATTAAAATTAAACCATATTAACCTGGGTGAGAGAGGATGTTTTTGTGAGATGGTTGAGGTCTGAGAGTAACGAACCTTTACTTAAAAGGAATAAGTCACTCGTGTAAGTTCAATAATACAAAATCTTCAACTAAAGATGGCAAAATGTGTGGTAAAACAAACCAGATGGAATTGCCGATAGTAAAAATTGAGCAAAGAGGTCAATTATCAATTAGAGAATTAAATATTTGAAACTATCATTCACATATTATCGGAGAAGCCATCGTCCCGATTAATTATTTTATATTCTTCTAAACACAATTTGAACCCTAAATTTATAATGATATGCGTGTAATCTGTAATGAGTGATTAAAGGAGTCTGTTATTCAGTATACGGTTTAATGAAAGAATGATTTTGATACAAGTTAGTGAATGATTGTAAAACCAAAGAGACAATGAAGGTAAGTATAATTTAATAGCCTAGTAATTTATTTTACAAATGATATTTACTTTGTGATAAAAGATGGAGCATTCATTGATGTATTTAGAAAAGGGTAGAACGAATTTAACTGGGGTTACGTAATGAATCACCTTAGGTGATAGAATGATTAAATTGGTAAATGATAGTTATTCTGATTAAGTAAAATTTATATTAAAAAATTATTCAATGAAAAAAGTGGAATAGAATAATTGAATAATTGATGTATCATTCCATTAAGTATCTATAATTGGGTTGGTACAATAGATCGATATTACTTAAATAAATAGATTAATAAATAAGCATAAAAGAGGGAGAGAGAGAGAGAGAGGGAGAGAGAAAAAGAAATAGAGAGAAAGATGAGAAAGAAAGAGAGACAGAGAGGGCGAGAGAGAAAGAGAAAAAGAAAAAAGAAGACAAAGAGAAAAAGAGACAATGAAGGGAAAGAAAAAAAGAGAAAGAAAAAAAGAGAAAGAGAGAGTAAGAGAAAAAGAGAGAGAAAATGATAAAGAAAGGGAGTGAGAGAGAAAGAGAGAGAAAGATGAGAGAAAGGGCGAAAAAGAGATGGAGAGAGCAAAAGAAATAGAGAGAGAAGGAGAGATATAAAGAGAAAAAGAAAGAAGAGAAAGCGAAAAAGAGAAATATATAGAAAGATGAAATAGAAGGGGAGAGAGGGAAAGAGAGAAAGAGAGAAAAAAGAGGGAGAGAGAGAAAAAGAAATAGAGATAAATATGGGAAAGAAAGAGAGAGAGGGAGAGAGATAAAGAGAAAAAGAAAGAAAGAAGAGATAGAGAAAAAGAGAAATATATGGACAGATGAAAAAGAAAGAGAGAGAGGGAAAGAGAGAAAGAGAGACAATGAAGTGAAAGAAAAAGAGAGAAAGAGAGAGAAAGAGATGATAAAGAAAGGGAGTGAGAGAGATTGATTGACTGATTAACGATTTATTTATCAAAAGACTCAAAATTTACGTGTCTTGGATCTTTCTTATGTGTAACGTGTGATTTGCATTATAATTTATGTTTATAGTCGAATCACCCTTAATATGAAAATAAAAAATTATTATAAAATCAACAATAAAGGAATTGATTAGGGTGAAAGTAAGTTATATTTTTATACAAAGCATATTATTATTGAATAATGTCGTAAGAATAGACTTTGGTAAGTACTGTTAAAGCTAAATAAGTAAGTTTAATGCTGCTTATGTAAACAAAATTAAATATACATTTTTCGTAAGATTCTTAAAAACTAGATTAGGAAACTTCTAGATCTGGAACATAAATTTGCGATTTAAGAATGATATAAAATACTAATAAAATGGGTAGTAACGTTTTCAAAATTAACTTTTAATGTAAAAGCATATAATGTGAAATTACCCAAATATTAAATAAAGTAAATGCTAATTTTGTAATATTATGTTATTTTTCTTTACGTTTTACTTTGAATGATTTTATTCTTTTTGTTCTTATGATTAGGTGTTGATTTAATGATATTGAAGCTATAAATTTAATTTAATTGCGAAGTGTTTTTATTCTGTTGTATAAATATTATCAATTATCAAGCATGTATGATTTTTAGTTTGTAGTATTTCGTATAAAAAATTTCAATGGAATCGAAATGAACGTCTTTAGCTTTTAACATTTTTAATATCAAAAATTTACCATTGATTCTAGAATTATAGTTTATGTTAAGGGTATATTATTCTTTTAATGAGCTGAGAGTGACCAACTATAACAGCTTTAAATTTTGAGAGAGTTAATTTTTCGACCGTGTAAATAAAACTCCTCAATTGGATAAACTATTTAATTCATTATTAATTTTAGTACTTGTAGTACTATTATTTTTAATTTCAATTTTGATGCAGCTAACCTAAAACATTTTAGTATGTTTCGTGATCCACTTGATCAAATAAATTATTTTCAATTAATTAAGGTTTTGGTTGAGATAAAAAAGTCAGTGTCACGAGCGGGATTCGAACCCACGACCTTCGGCTAAATTAATTAATAATCTAAAATTATCTAGCGTACATTGAGTAATTACAGAGTTTTATCCATTTTGATATCATGTTTACATATAGTGAAAAAAATAATGCATATATTGTAGAAACTTCAGAGACTCCTCTTTCTATTACTCTTCAATCAGTTTTATTTTCATTTATGGTTTTTATGGATTTGTTAGATACCGTTTCGGAGAAATTTATAATTTGCATCATAGATTTATTTATTTATTTTCATAGATTCATTTTCTCTAATATAATCTAAGAGTTTAATTGCGGCTATCTGTATACTATGTCCTTCCCCCCCCCCTATGTGTGTGTGTGTGTGTGTGTGTGTGTGTGTGTGTGTGTGTGAGAGAGAGAGAGAGAGAGAGAGTGAGAGAGAGAGCTTACAATTTTCACATTCATTTATAATTGATCAATCGAAATTTTGAAACATCAATACTATTCGGATGCCGGCACGTTCCGAGTTCGAACGGTAAATAAGATAGTACGTGGAAGAAGTGTGGAATCCTCCTTTTAATTAGTCTCTAATCTGCGAAATTAATCTCCAGCTTCCTAATTAACCTGTGCTGGATATGGTTGAAGACGGCATGCAACATCCATTACTCTTGGAGAGGTCTGAAAATCTCGCTGCAAGACCGTTTGTGCCCTTATTTATTTATCAGGCACTGCTATAACTATTAATAAAATATTATTCCCAGTATATTGGCTAACTTATTTTTACTTGATAAGATAAAACAACACCATTTCTTAAAGTCTATTGGCTCGAAGCCTGCGGTAAAGTTAGAATCGTAAAACAAGGAAACTCTTGTGGGAAAGACGGCGAATAAAGAATCGTTGTTTCTTCCTCTTGCATATTTTTTGTTCTGGACTTTTTAGAAAATTTTAACGGAACAGTATGCACGTATGGCTCTCTTGGGAAGTCTAAACCGCAGATCAATGCAGCCTCTGTGACGGAGACAGTTAGCAATGTCGCCGCAGACGGTCGGTTGTTGTTTTATTAAGTGGGAGACTAACGGAGACGCAGACCTCTATTTTATTTTATCTGCAAGGAAAGATGTAGATCCAAATTTTATATTCCATTTTCTTATTAAATGAACAACATACATACTGTCTTGAAACACCCTAACCCTTTTTTTAGTATGGATGCCAGCATTTATCTCAAAAATCTGCAGTCATGCTTGAAGATAGACAATATACTTCTTTATTGAATTTTCAAGGCTTTCGAACTGCAGGTGAGTTAGAAATTTACCAAAAGTTTAACTGCACTTAAACAACTTTAAGTGCCTTTCGCCGGATCGTTTTTACCAAACAGCCCCTTGAAAAACTTTATACACCTCAAGGCATAAAATCACTCGATGGATTATAGAAAAGAGATAAAGATATTAAAGATGGCTCCCACCTCCGACGTTAAGCCTCTCGTTAAAATGACCCGTGGAGAAGCGAGGGACATTAGCCATCGCCGGTATTATTGAAGCGGAAATAATGGTCGGCATTAGTGGACGCCACCATTTTCTAAGGACATTTCTACGTTTGACAGTAGGAAAGGGACCTTGGCCAAGGTGAAAGAACTCGAGGCGTTTAAATTAATAGGCTATTATAATGGGTTTAGATCATTTTTTCACCTCCTGCCTTTTAAGTTATGAACAAGCCCGTCCAACCGGAGAGGAATTAAAACGTTCACACATCAGGGGGAAACGGATTTGTAGGATGCAATTATAAACAAATAGCGAGGGGGCTAATCAAAATATTACAGTATCGCGTCTGACACCTTTTATGTACCAAAAAATTGGAAAAAAAAGATTACATACTCTTTAAGAGGAAGAACAATAATAAAAATGTGTGGTGTTTAGTAACCGTTAGCCAATGATTACTTGGATATCGTGAGATGCGGTCTGGTGTGACGTGGGTTTTAGAAAAACATTTTCTTTACCGTGCCAACGTTTCGATCTTTATTTAGATCATCTTCAGGGCTCAAAGTGTTTGTTTTCCGTGTAGATGTGTCATTCTTGTGAGTCTTGTTGAGAGTGCACTTTGAGCCCTGAGGTTGATCTCAATAAAGCTCGAAACGTTGGCATGATAAAGAAAACGTTTTTCTAAAACCTACTTCACACAATACCGCGCCTCACGATCTCCAAATAATAATAAAAATATTGAGTTGTAGAAATTAATTTATGTATAGTAATGGCGGTGTGTAACTGTAATTTATTTAAGAGAAGCTAAAGAAAGATTATATATATATGAGGGAATGGTCTAGTACTTATATTTATCAGCATTTATGATACTTGCTGTGTACGACGCAAATGGATTTATTAGAATTGTCTCGATCGTGAAATGATTTTACGACAATGGTCTCGTATGCCACAATTGGATTTATGAGTGATCGTGTTTGAAACAAACCAATGCATCGTATGACAAAAATATATTTCTGAGAATGAATGTGGGCAATGTTGTCACGAGCGTCATAAACAGATGTCTGGATAAGTTGAGTACGACGTATATGCATGTGAATAGTCTTAAGCAACAGAAAAGCAATTATGGGAATTGTCTAGAAGGAAACCAATAAAATATGAAAATCGTTTTGTGGGATGCAAAATGGATTTAAGAGAGTGGTCGTGTAAAACATCAATCTATTTATGACACTGGTTGCATAGGATACAAATGCATTTTCTCATAAAATTCTCGTGGAACGCAAATTGGGTAAAGAGACTGGTCTTGTAAAACACATATCCGTTTATGACACTGGTTGCATAAGACACAAATGCATTTATGAGAATGGTCTCGTGGAACGCAAATGGGGTTAAGAGACTGGTCGTCTAAAACACAAACCCATTTATGTCACTGGTCTCGTGGAACGCATAAGGATTTAAGAGACTGGTCGTGTAAAACACAAATCCATTTATGAGAATGGTTGTATAAGACACAAATGAATTTGTAAGAATTGTCTTGAACGACACAAATCCATTTATGAAAATGGTTAGATACGACACAAATGGATTTGTAAGAATTGTCTTGAACGACACAAATCCATTTATGAAAAGTTAGATACGACACAAATGGATTTGTAAGAATTGTCTTGAACGAAACAAATCCATTTATGAAAATGGTTGTTTAAGACACAAATGGATTTATTAGAATTGTCTTAAACGACACAAATCCATTTATGAGAATGGTTGTATAAGACACAAATGGATTTATTAGAATTGTCTTGAACGAAACAAATCCATTTATGAGAACGGTTGTATAAGACACAAATGGATTTATAAGAATTGTCTTGAACGACAAAAATCCATTTATGAGAATGATCTCGTGGAACGCAAATGGGGTAAAGAGACTGGTCGTGTAAAACACAAATCCGTTTATGAAACTGGTTGCATAAGACACAAATGCATTTATGAGAATGGTCTCGTGGAACGCATATGGATTTAAGGACTGGTCGTGTAAAACAAAAATCCATTTATGAGAATGGTTATATACGACAAATAGATTTATAAGAATTGTCTTGAACGACAAAAATCCATTTATGAGAATGATCTCGTGGAACGCAAATGGGGTAAAGAGACTGGTCGAGTAAAACACACATCCGTTTATGACACTGGTTGCATAAGACACAAATGCATTTATGAGAATGGTCTCGTGAAACGCATAAGGATTTAAGAGACTGGTCGTGTAAAACACAAATCCATTTATGAGGACGGTTGTATAAGACACAAATGGATTTATTAAAATTGTCTTGAACGACACAAATGCATTTATGAGAATGGTCTCGTGGAACGCATAAGGATTTAAGAGACTGGTCGTGTAAAACACAAATCCATTTATGAGGACGGTTGTATAAGACACAAATGGATTTATTAAAATTGTCTTGAACGACACAAATCCATTTATGAGAATGGTCTCGTGGAACGCATATTGATTTAAGAGACTGGTCGTGTAAAACACAAATCCATTTATGAGGTAACGTCGTATAAGACACAAATGGATTTATAAGAATTGTCTTGAACGACACAAATCCATTTATGAGAATGGTTTTGTTGGACGCGTAAAAAGTTAAGAGACCGGTCCTGTACAACAGAATTCCTTTTATGAAAATAGTTGCCTCAAATAATTTATAAGAACTGTCTCGAAAGACAGCAATACATTTATGAGAATGGTCACGAACCACAAAAATGTATTTACGAGTATGAATGTGAGCAAAGTAAATACATATATGAAAATTGTCTCGTGGAACACAAACGGATTTCTTGATCGGCTGTGTACGACGCAAATGTATTTATGAGAATAGTCTTGAGCGGCGTAAAGTTAACAATATGTTCTCTAGCGATGCAGATTCAGTAACCACAATAACCTGCGAATATTGCCAACTCATAAATTTACGACTTTAAGCGATTATTACTTATTTACTAAAGGAAAATATTTACAATTTGATTACCGTTTATGCCTTCGGGATTTAGAGATTTAGGAGTCAGCAATTATCAGTTGCAGCGGTACACCTTGACTCATGTTTAAATAACCCATTTGCAAAACACTCCTGGCCGCCGTATCCTCTAATAAGCCCAACCGGTCGGGATGACTTCGGCTCATAATAATGATATGTTTTTTTAGGGTGAATGCGCTTATTAATTACGATGACGAGGGAGGAGCCCCGATAACAATTTGTCACTAATGTTAGCTCACAGGTCGGAAATCGATTAGAAACCGGTCGGCGAAAGTGTATAATGGCCATGTGGGTGCATGCGGGAATCGGCGATATCAATATTTCGGATTGGCATTGGCTGGCTCGTTACTACTTTCATTGCCCGTCAATTTTTATGAGCTATAAACTCCACAGAAAAAGTTCGACTTCGATCATTAATCTTAGGGAAAATCAAATAACTTCGAAAACAATTAACGTTGTTCACATTGTAAATTCTAATTTTAAACTATTAACTAGCATAAAATTAACTTCTCTGGTGTTTTTCAAACCTTATTCTTTCTTTCAATTAATTATTCTTTTTACCTAAGGTCTTGGTTGAGAAAAAAGTCAGTGTCATGAACCGGATTCGAACCCACGACCTTCGGCTAAATACGCCGCTCCTCTGCCACTTGAGCTATCTAGACTTCGATCCTCTGGGACACCAACTCTCCATCTCAACATCTCAGAATCGAATCGTGATTACACGACATTTGAAAATGGCAAAAAGAGGGAAAATTCGAACGGTTGTAGGTTGAGATGGAGAGTGTTTGAGAGGATCGAAGTCACGATAACTTAAGTGGTAGAGTAGCTGCGTATTTAGCCGAAGGTCGTGGGTTCGAATCCCGCTCGTGACACTGACAAACCAGACAAAACCGATAAGTTTTTTATCTTAATCAAAACTTACGGAAAAAGAACCACTAATTCAATTGGTCAAGTCAATTGACCACTAAAACGTAAATGGATTAAAACTTATTCTTTCTATTTCATTAATCAACTTTTCATATCATCAGATGGTGTCAATGCAATACAGGCTCAATTTCATAGATTAACCTCATGTATGTTTAACGGCCATAATTGACCATATTAATTATTTCAATTAATTATTCTTTTTATGTAAGGTCTTTGTTGAGATGAAAAAGTTAGTGTCACGAGCGGGATTCGAATCCACGACCTTCCGGCAAAATGGTCCGGGGTTCGAAACCCCGCGACACTAATTTTTTCATCTCAACCAAGACAAATGTAAAGAATAATTAATTAAAATACCCGTTTTACTATTTGACTTTTTATAACATAAGGAAAATAATATGAACCACAAGCTATCTTAAGATCTTATCAAGACCTATCTTTAAAAGTCTTTAATAATCAAACAGCAAAGATGGAATTTTTCCATGAGATTTCCTTTTTGGATCTTTCTTATCATTTTGGTCAGCCTGTCATCGCTGTTTTAGTCTGTCTGAATAATTTTGTTGAATTATTGATCATTTATCTGTTCATTTATTTATCTGGTCGGCTATGTAATAACTTATAGTGAGATGTTAGAAGGCAAAAAGTGCGAAATCATCTTTTCCGCCAACTTCTTTGATTTATGGCATCAATGATGACCTGCTACAGTTCAACCTGTGAAGATTGTCAGGAGGCCAGGTTAGTAAAAAAACAGGCTCGAATTACACCCAGAGGACCTTAGAGTCATATTACCGGAGCCATTTTATGTTCCGCTAATGCCCAGGCGATTCAGTTATTATCTTAAAAACTTGTGGTTTTTTGCAACTTTATTAAATAATTACGGATTGTCGTTGCCTCTCTTCACTCACGACTAAAAGGTAATTTGTAAATTTTCCGAATCGTTGTAGATTTTCACAGTTTCACCTTAAAGTTATGTGATGTTAAAGATTTGAACATGGAAGATCCTGTCGCTCCGAGTTGGCTCAAGAACCTTTCACGGTTAAAGCCTTCCGAATCGAAATCGACTGATCTTTTGACCACGTCTTATCTTAAATTTCACACATTGGCCGGGTTGAAATTACTTTAGGTCGTCTATTCCGCCGTCTTGAATAGAACGCGAGCCTTCTTTGTCGGAGCGTCGCCCGGGGTAGTCGTTGAAGCGTGGGTTTTATAATCAGTAATGACTGTCGAACACCTCGCCGCCCTCGAAACGAAAAAAAACCTTTTCACCAGGGCATACGGTGAAAAACCCCGTCGTACTCAAACATCCCAGGGGAAAAAAGGTTGTTAAACCTAAAGTGCGTTTACCCTACTTGCAAAGTTTCCATTTATCAACGACAGAAATTAAATTATCCACACACGATTTGCCTCCTATTTTATTCAAGAGGAAAAACTCAAGAGAGTCTTTATGTGTGAAAAGTTGATCAGTTTCTCTTTCTAAACGAGTGGAACAAACAGCGAAACTAGACGGAACCAGTAAAGTGTCAATGAGTTCAAAATTAAATGTCTATACAATTTGTCCAACGCTCTCATTACTTATGCCTAATTTTCAATATTAGTCAAAATTTTCTACAAAGTTTAGTCATTCATTATTTTTCTAATATACATAATTGCATCCCGTTAAGTCAATTTTATTACTGTAGATATATTATTTTAATTTCTCTCATCTTGACCTATATCTTTTGTTTTCTTTGAAACATCCAATATTATTCCATCGAATTGGGTCCAGGCAGCATCACTCTACCATTCATCTGTGCCAATAAGTCCTTGTAATTGTATACTCCTTTGAGCGGAAGAATTGCCCTAATGTTTTTTTATAAAGCAAGCCCTAAAATTTTATATATCTCATAGGTAAATTGAAGGACAAATCGGAATATCCTCTAGGTGGAAGAGGATGTTCCGCAAGGCAGCTTTTTCGTCCTATTCTTTATTCACTATCTGCATCTACCTACAGTACTCCTTACTTATACAGAAGATACCCCTACCTAGCAAATCCAGATACAGTATTGACCAGATACCTTTAGGGACCATTCAACTATTTGGAAGGATGGTTCCAAAAAAGATCAAAACAAAAAATTCGCAGCAAATAACCTTTGACTGTCACTTTTCTTCCAATTTACATCTCGAGTCTTGTTTTGGAATCTCAAGTAGGTAAGTCATTAATTCATCAGTCCGATGGCACAGAGTGTGACCAGAATCTTCTAAGACTTCCGTTTAGATGAATGGCTCAAGAAATTTAGAATCAGAACCTTTACCCTTTGGAGTTTCACCTCTGATCTAATCTACTACAGCTCAGTTCCTCTTTCAACAATCAATGCGTCCGCTATTTGAGACATTAAATCGATAAAAGACTACTTGACCTAGCTTCAAACTTCCAAAGAATCCGGCCGCTTCACTGAAAATCTTCGTCCCATTTCCACAGATATCTGTTTTGCTTGGCAGTACTATGTACTCAGATCTTTCTAATCCAATTTGTTCTCGAAACCGCAACAAGTCGGTAGATCTTCCTAACCCGGTGAAGAGTGTTGTGTTAGGACTGTAAATAATTAATTACTTCTCCACTTAAAATAAATAAAGCCCTCGATTTTGTATATTTCGTCAAGGTCAATTGTCGACCATATATTGTATATATTGTACATGCTTCGGAAGATGTCCTTTAGTGTTTTTGATTGATTGTACGGACATCACAGATTATTTTACTGTTCATGCGGTTAGTTCCACTCAATTTTGTGCAATAACACTTTATTAACTTTACTTAACATATTTAACCAAATTCGCTAGCTTGACAAAGAATCAGACAGTCATTGTCTTGGACTTCGAGTCCAACTTCTATTCACCTCTGATTGTTCAAAATGATGTAAGGGAAGAGATAAAGTTACAAGAAAGACGAGGAGTTCATGGTTCCTTTTGAAATTAACAGCGGGCTTATTTGTCACGCAGCCCGGTTCCGAGTACCCTTTCGTGGGCAGACGGTGTTCGACAATGACTGATGACATTCGGCTACGGACTTGGTCGAAGTGGGCACGAGTGCTTTGAGCTTGCTGAGTGGGCGGAATACCGCTTTGATGCCGAATGGATAAAAATTAGGGATCGAGAATGAATATTTTAACAAAAGAACAATGCTTACTAATAAAAATTATAACGGAAAACAAAAATATCCATAATTCGTTGAATAATTCATTAAAAATTCCCATACAAAATGGGATCAAACTTAAACAACATACTTTTTATATAATTGAATTGATTTAATCGTTCATATATATAGAGATAGAGTGCGTGTGTGTCTGTCTGTGTATGTATGTGTGTGTGTGTGTGTGTGTGTGTGTGTGTGTGTGTGTGTGTGAGAGAGAGAGAGAGAGAGAGAGAGAGAGAGAGAGAGAGAGGGAGACAGATAGAAAAAGAGAGGAGGGAGACCCAAAGAATGAGATAAAAATAGATAGAGAAAGAGAACGAGAGAGAAGCAGATTGAGGTAAACATAGATAGATTATTCGAGATAGAGATAGAGAGACAAAGTTTGAGATAAAGATACATAGCGAAAAGAAGGGGAGGGAGAATCAAAGATTGAAGTAAAGATAGATAGATTATTGGAGATAGAGAGACAAAATTGAGATACAGATAGAGAAAGAGAGGGAGAGAGTGACAAAGATTGAGATAAAGATATATAGATAGATTGATTGTTGGAGATAGAGATAGAGAGACAAAATTTGAGATAAATATAGTTAGACAAAGAGAGGGAAAGAGTGACAAAGATTGAGATAAAGATATATAGAACAAGAGAGGTAGAAAATGACAAAGATTGAGGTAAAGATAGATAGCGAAAGAGAAGGAGAGAGAGAATCAAAGATTGAGGTAAAAATAGATAGATTATTGGAGGTAGAGATAGAGAGACAAAGAATGAGATAAAATTATATAGAGTAAGAGAAAAAGAGAGAAACAAAGATTGAGGTAATGGTAGATAGAAAACGTGAAAGAGAGAGAGACAAAGATTGGTATGGAGATAGATTGTTGGAGATAGAGATAGAGAGACAAAGTTTGAGATACATATAGATAGAGAAAGGGAGGGAAAGAGTGACAAAGATTGAGATAAAGATAGATATGAAAGAGAAGGGGAGAGATACAAAGATTGAGATAAAGGTACATAGAGAAAGAAAGGGAGAGAGGGAGAAATATTGATATAGAGATAGATATATAAGTATGTAAATATAGAAAGAGAGAGAGAGAGAGAGAGAGAGTGAGAGAGAGATGGAGGGAGAGAGTGAGAGGGTGGGAGGGAGAGGGAGAAAGAGTGAGTATTATCGCAGATATATCTTTCTTCTTGAATTATTTACGAATCTTTTACCTCGTATCAAATCTGGTGCTTTCGTTCAGTGCTTGAGGTATTCTCTCTCAAGTCATATTTTCAGCTCCATCTTTATCCCGGTTTTTGCGTAAGTAGTTGTGATACACGCCCCATGAGTGAGATTCTGCCCTTTCTTTGTTGGGTTAATCAGCTTGTTTCTTCTTATAACCTTCTTTCACGGAACCGAAATCAAGATAAACTTCTGCCACCCTAGGGCCAATAGGCAATTTTGCCACTCCTATACTATCAATGGGAGGAAGAAGGTGACCGTATAAAAAGGACAATTACTGACACGATATGTGTGTTCCTGGATCACTTGGAAATTCCATCTGACGAGAGCTTTAGTTGCCAGGGATACGCAGATAACCTGATCGTAGTCGTAGTTAGACGCTTTGCTTAGGTAATTACAGGGGGGTTGCAATAAGAACTCAACATACAAACAGATGGCGGAAAAAAGGAAAAATTTTCAACAAACCTTAACCCTTCAGCCTAAGCCCTTTCTACACTTTCCCATCCCGAAAACCGGCCATGTCGCCTTAATCAACGATAGCCTCGGGACTTCTTCACTGAATGCCTCATGTTGTGTGCCACTGTAAGCTGGACTCTCATGGTAATGGCCATAGATTAGTTTTGACCGGAGGAAAACGCGTATTTATAATATGTATCAACAGTACAAGCTATAAATAAATTATTTAAATAAATTGTAGGGTGTCACGTAAACAGACGTCAATACTTAAATGTCAAATTGGACTAAAAATATTCCATTGTCGCAAGTCTGTTTCTATATTCTAACCATAGTGTCAGTGATGTGGCCGGGAGAAAAAAAACATATACGCATGTATTTGTTTACATTTTTTACAGCATATATTTTTTCCACAAAATCTCTGTTATGATTTAGGTCAGTTGTTTGTCATTTCTCAAGTTGGTACATTCAACATTATGATTTTGTAACTTTAAGATGCAGACGATTTTTATACGAAAATAGTACGACAATGAAGAACCAATCCTATGACAGTGAAAAATATTCGACTTTGGTTCATGGTTTTGTGGTATGTCTTAAAAATGGGCAAGTGTGAAAAAAGTGGCAATATGTCATCGCGTGAACATGATTCCCTCTTGTACAAACGTGACACGTATATCCTTACATGTCCCAATTGACGAACATCTATTGGGCCCGTAGTGTCACCAAGGATGAAGATTGGATTTCACGTCAACCATCATTGAACGGGACATTGACGGGCACGTCCTGCATGTCGCAAATCAAATTTACAAACAATATAATTAATGTATCGATAATTGTGCGCGAAACAGATGTCTGATCTGTAATTATAAATATTGCGCAAAATTTACCGTTCCAACATAAAATAAAAGCACGGCTCGACCCAAATGTTTGTCGAGCCGTGGCTTTTTTACAACGCGCCAGTTATCGAACGGTTAATTATGTCATTTTGAGTGCGGAAAACCCGCTATTTTCTCTGATGTCTTCTTCGCAGTCGACGTATTGTCGTAATTGTACTAAAAAACGGAATCACGGCTAACCAGAGGAGATGTACGTCTGTTTAACAACCAAGTTATCTGTTGACAAATCTTACGGGGGCGTCTAATTAACTCCTACGGTACTTCCTAACTCTTCTTGTGACAAAGTAAAAATTTTAAGTTTTTTAATAAAAAGAAAGAGTGTAAATTGTCTAAAGTTCAGATTCAAAACCTTTACTTTTTCAAAACGCATCATTTGTTTCATGTAACATTTTTTATGTGAATGTGTGCTCTTTTGTTTCCTTGGGTAATTTTTTGGAATTTCTTGCATTAATTTTACCCGCTGCAATTCGTTTTATACGTTCATTGTAACTGTGTCAAATGTCTCACAATTTTCTCCATTTTGTAGTTGAAACAGTTAAAAATTAATTGTTTAAAGGTTTTTCTTGAACAGTTTAACAAGTTATGTTCTCCGTTTCACCTTTAACATCAGATGATTCGCTTGATTTTGGTTTTTACGTGTGTGCCCGGATTTTATTCAACGGGCTCTCGGCAAAGTCGGAGAAGGATCGAATAGACGTGCCGCTGAAAAGGTTCTGTTTTCAAAACTATGGGAAAATCCCTTGTGCGGATTGAAAAGGCGTTTTTTCCACTCGAAATCCCTGGCGGCGTGTCGATCGAGGCTCTTCACCCTGCGTCCGGCCTGGCCCTGCGTAATAGAAAACCCCTTTCCCTTTCCGCGTGGGAAAAGCGGCTATAAAAAGTTTTTCCTCTATTGATAAGATTTGCCGAGTGTGAAAGTCATCGGTCAACCTAAGAAGTTGGAAAAAATAACGTAGATAAAGAAAATCGACCGGTCCGAAAATAATTGTGGGAGCATAAATAATTCCCATCTTTAGGCAAATCCACCTGTTTGACTACAGAAGATACAGGTGAGAATGGTCAAATCATAAAACCTAATTCCAGAAATCTGGTCCAGACTACTTCCAGAAATAGCTTGTTCTGGTTAAAAAATGATAAAAAGTAATGTACGTATGTCATGTTGAAACTCTATTCTTATTGGTTTATTTAGCAAAAATTTACAACATGAACCATCGAGAATATACGAAGGCAGAAAACAGATTTTAAATCTCTTTCTCAGTATAATTTCATTTAGCCTCGACAGACGGCCGTATTTTTACAAAGGGTTTCCATTACAATAAATCTTATCGTCTTTAACGAATATATACTGAAACTGTTATGTCTGTGTTACAGCAAAACGACGCGGACCCAGTAAGACACAGTTCCGTCTGGTCACGCCTTACCCTTGAACCTTGGATTCACGGTCATCCCCGGTTTGTAACAACGTCCAGAAATATCGGAAAAAGCCTTGACACTGCCCTTAATTAAACGCGAGACTCTTCTGCCGGAGAGGGGCGAGAGCAGTGCCCCTTCGCCCTACTCATGAGTGTCGAAAGGTGGGAGAACAAGCAGCGGGGTTACATATAAAGACTCAAGACCCCCCACCAACAACAGTAGTCCGTGGTGAGTGTAACAGTGTCCACCTGCAAGAGGTTATCACCATAACGAAATCAAACAAAAGTAAGTACAATATGATAATTTTTCACTTTATTTTAACAAACAGACTCAAAGCTTACAGAAACAAACAGCTCTAGAATTTCTTCTCAGTTTTTTACAATTTGGACGGCCAAAATTAAGCATAACAAAACCTTTTATGACAAAACTTCACATTTTTTTCTAAATAAACCACTTACAACACTGAAAGTTAATATTAAATCGTTTTAATCGAGTGAGTTCAATGCTTCAGGACAGAAGTCGGTGACTTTAATGCGATAAGCAAGAAGTCTTGTTTTTCCATGAAATAATTATATCAGTAATCAAGCTGTATCAGCTGTGATCATTATTGATTTATCGATAATATAAAGGACATAAAAACTGTTGGAATGTAAATCTTTGGAAATACAAACATTCATACCTAGCCTATTTTCTGTATAGCCCTAAAAAACATCTACAAAAATATGAAGAATAAGTTTTGAAATTAACAGAATCCCATGATTTTGAGCAGTTAAAACTTTCGTTGTTGAGGTTCAAAAATATTGCAACCCTTCCTGGACATTTTGGTTTTAGAAGCAAATCATTCTGACAACTGGAAGTATATTTATTTTATTTTAAAAAGGAGATATTATGGGGCTGAGAGTCATGAACTCTCATAGTCAACTATCTCATTTATAAATTTTCTTTCATGAAAAATAATTAATTTTTTTCATATATAAGTATTTATTTACGAATTTCAACTACGTTTAACAACTTAAAATTAAAAATTAACACTCGTTGTAAAAAAAAAAAAAATGGAAAAATATACTATATATATTTTATGAAAATAAACTATTCAGAATTCAGAACAAAATATAGCAATAAAAGTGGAAGTTATTCGTAAAGGGAAACGACATAAATAAATAACGATAAACCGGTGGTACATTCCGAAAAATGATGTGTTTATGAACATAAGGGCACATATTTCGGAAACTACTAAAAAAATATGCGTGGCTTTTTGTGCATATAGTCTAATATTGGTACTCAGATAAACAAAAACTTTTATAGAACATTCATAGGTTAAAAAAAATCTGAAGCATAAAAATATTGTTTTCTATCTACTATCTAAATCTTCATAAAGCTATAATATATATTTTAAAGATTAATTACTTTTCATATTGTAGGAGCGATTTTTAGGAACTACAGTAGACTTGATCAAGTCCTGGGCGAATAAGGACAATAATTAACAAAAGTACAGCAAAAAAATTCTTGACTAAATTTTCGTTATTATTCGATTTAATAAGTCGTAATTGGCTGTTTTCTCTGTTGTCAAATTGTGGCTTAGGCAGTCGTTCAATAGGCGAAGGCTTGCCGGCAATCTTTCTAATTACTCTTGGGTCCGCTTGTTCTCGACTCTTAGTGGGTTTGTTCACAGTTCGACCTTCCGGATAATCAGTCAACGCCGGCACGTTGCCTGTTTGTTTTAACGGTTTGACTGAGTGGAAATGTCCAGGCGAAGGGTCAATTTTGCAGAAGTGAAATTATCTAAGGAACTAATGGGAGAAAAATTACCAATCAGGTACAAACTGGCAAATTTTCTCAGGGGTCAAACGATCTGTCCTAATGGGCGAAAACCCCAAACACTCTGAAAATACAGAAAAGGGGATGGCGGTAAAGAGCGACCGGAAAAGCAAAATGACACGGCGAATGCATCAAATTGGCCAATTATTTGAAAAAACATACAACAGGTCCTAACCGTTTTTGAAAAAGTGAACAATAGAGGGTCCATTCATTGGTAAGGAGCGGAAGCAATTACCATTCGGCAACTTCGGGTCGGTCTCTTCATCGAAGAAAAAAGTACAATAACTTTGATTGCCCTCAGCAAACCAACTACGATTCCTTATATCTGTATTAAAATATTTAACTACTTATTTGACCTTCAAAACAATTTATTAAAAAAATAATTGCACATCATTTTCAATCCCTAAAAATGCGGATTTACATTTCAACAATTTAATTATCTTAAGTTGATCAGAATAATAACCGAACAATTCTGACAACTTGCTGTTCTCGCTGGTTCTTGAGAGAAACATAAACAGACCAGAATGATCTTCTTGGTCCTCGATGTTACACGCCGATTTTGTTTTCATTGAACGCCACTGAGACGGAACTATTTTTATGAATTTGAACACTTTTTCCGGCTGGGGCGACATGATTTCGTCCACGGTCTATAAATCACGAACCAGAAGAAATTGTGCCTACCAGTCTGTACACTTTCTTCAGTCTTTTTGCAGAATCCACCTGTACCGTTTGGTTTCGAGCTTCTTCAAGCGGCCATTGAAGTTGCAACCTGCATGAATGTGGCTTTTATTCGTCCTGGAGTTTTTTCCTGGATAAAATATTGGATTTTTCCTTCAGTTTATAGCGTTTAAGTAATAAATCTTCTTGCCCCAGGAGGTTTTTTCTTTCTTGTGCTTCCCTCCTCGCGTGCATTCCGTTCATTATAATTCCAGTGTGTCCTCGGGCCCGGTAAGCCCAATTTTCTTTCTCATCTACAAAATATTTTGTCTTGTATTTGCAATTTAAAATAATCTCTTGAAAAAAAGATAATACATATCAATCCGTTATAAGAGTATGTCGTTGAAAAAGGGCGTTTAAAATTTCATGATTTTTTAAAAATAAAATAAAATATTTCTTCATTAAAAATTTGGCGTATCATGAGAGCCAGTAACCATTTTGCTCTACAAGCTTTTCTAAATAATTATCTTTACTTTTGCCTTAAGGATTAGGGTTAAACACTTTTTCAAGAAATCTGGGTTTTCCGGTCTATTCTTGTGTTTTGGTTCCAGGCTGTACTTGAGTTTAGGTACACCCAAGCTAGCTTACATGGACGGTGTCATGAGTAGGAGGTACTATTAAGAAGGATTGTATGATGGGTTTTGTTCTAGAAAGTAAAAATAACATGGGTTATCGTTTGGCAGAATATCTGGAGCTCTTTCAAAGCAGATCAGGGTCAGAGGATAGAACAGTTTTGACGTCTGTAAAGGAAGGAAGAAGGGCAAAGGTGTGGCATTTTAAATAAGCCATTGAGGAAGAGAACAGGTCTTACAACTGTAACTTCTGGGTCATCAATTTAATTTTGATATGAAAATCATCTATTTTTACAAATTTTAATCCTTTTTTTTAAGGAAAAGCAGTTTTAAAACGCTTTAAGGGTAATCACCAATATGCTGTAGTCCAGTCGTCTGGGGTGTCGGGGTAGGTTTTTAGGACATGAAACGTATCTACCTTTTAGGGGTTTAGGTTTTAACGAAGGGTATTTGGCGGTCATTATTAAGGGTGGTGTTTATTATAGAAGAGAACTATGACAATGATCCTGAATACTGGAAGGATAGTATTTTTCGATGTTAGAAGTTTTAGCAATGCGCCATAGTTCTATCGTATGTCCAAATTTTTTTTCGGTCCATTTGTTAGAGTTTTTCAATGCCAATCGTGAGCTCAGATAGAACTTAGGGTAATGTACACAGTTGTTTTTAAGTATGAGACTAGTATTGAAAAGTATGACGGTATAGTTGTGAAAAGTAATAGTTAAAAGGAAGAATCTGCGTTCATTTGCCTCTTTGTCTGAGCTTCTCTGAAAGAATTTCTTAGGTATAAATGAAGTGTAGTATTGGATGCAGCACACTGCCCTATGGCAATCTCTCTCTATGAGATCAATATTCGCATTAGTCCGATTGATCAGGTAGGAAGGAAGGACGCCATACGGTATTGTTTACAGTCAAGTGATAAGGATATGTTGGCTGTATGCAGACTGCCGTATTGGGGATCTGGGAGAAGATTGAAGGGAGGATTTAGACCGATTGGATGTAGGAAGCAACTTAGAGAGGGTTTGCCGGATTTTGGAAAAATGATGGTTTGGGCTTACTTCCAAAGCAAAGGAAATGAAGTGATTTCAACGCTTAAAAGAAGTAGTCGTATTTCGCTTTTTGATTTTTTAAAAATATTATTGTATAAATACTTTATTTACACGAGAGTACATTACAGTCCGGATAATAGAAAGTATACCTGGAAAGGGAGGCGTCGGTGGCCGCAACGATTTAGGCGTTGACTCGGCGCTCATCGCTGTAAGATGAAGGTCCCGGGTTCGAATCCAGCGGCCTTGCATTCGAACACGGCATATTTACAAATGTACAAATTTTTCAAAAACACCGGCATCCTGATGGTGTATATCATCTCTGCTGTTTCCTCGTTTAAAAAAAATAACCTGTAAATTGTGATGAAGAAAAAATACACCCAGGGTCTTCCTCAGATAATGATTACAAGCAACTCATTACAAGGGGTGATTATAGCAATTAATAAACGCAAGCTTTTTCTTTTTAACATAATCCGGACGTAAAGGTGATCGTCCAGCTGTTATTCAACAATAATATTGGCAGGATCGGGGATGTGGTCCAATGAATGTTCTGGAATAATATAATTGTTTTAGTAGATTAGAGAAATCATAGGTTATAGTTTTAATTATTTATTCATTACAAATTTAAAATAAGGATTTTAATGACAAGTCCCAAACGCTAAACTCCTTGTTTACGTAAAAAGTACCATTTATTTATTTATTAAAAAAACATTGTATTTAGTATGAGAAATGATAAAAAGAGAGAAAAAATGTTTATATATGTTGATAAGAGAGAACAATTTTAAATAAGGACAGAGAATCTGTAAGTTGTAAAAACAAGTTGATTTTTGATTTTCACTTACACAGGTGAGCAATTATAAAATATATGTTTTATCCGTTGAAGGTGAAATAAAACCATTCTGAGGAAGGTGAAAAACACCGAAAACATGGCGAAAACACCAGAACATTCATTGGACGACATCCCCGATCCTGCTAATATTACCTGATACAGACGGAAAGATTATCCTGATTTCCCTTGAAAACGCCGTGGATAATGAAAGACCACGGCATGTCGCGAGACCAATTAAAATTACCAACGGGACAGAAAGTCATCCGGTTATACTGCTTTCGCCGTTCAATAAATCCGGAAGATTTCTGGAGCAAAAGAGGTCCTGGGATCAAACCGATTAAGGAAAAGAGAACGCACCCCTCCACCAAATGGTAACTGACCACGAAACTAGCCCGAATCAACGGATTTTCTGATAGCCAGAACATCGGAAAATAGGGGAAGAGGAAGAAATAAAAAAGAAATCTTCCCACGCAGCAAGACAGAGTCGTGTTTAGCTCATTATTTTCATAAATGGGTCTCAACTGTTTCTGTTTTTTTAATGACTTCCCACAAAATTTGCCTTTCTTGCATTTCAACTAACTGTTTCCACCCGACAATAAAGAGGATGGCCCATATCCATGCTAAAAAGCTTAATAACTACAAGAAATCTAGTAGAAACCAGAAGTTCGCGTTAAAAAATATTTTCTTTCAAAACTAGGGAAAACTAAAGAACTGTTACACTGTTCACACAGAACTGTACTTGGTACTTCCATTTTTATTTTTCATTCTAGTTTATGATTTTTATTTAATTGAAGGGTTAATAGTTCAGATAGAAATTGACATCAATGGAACAATGACTGCAGACATTCCTGAATGTAGTTGGTGTGTTGCCGGTGTCTGTAACGGTCTGGCCCTCATTACGATGCCGGGATAATCAATCCGGACAGTGATTCGTCAATAAACTGAGCTACATCGCTCACCGTTACAAAAGAAAGGAGAGATCCAGCTCACTTTCCTAATCACACCCTGCGGACCGTCGAAGGACGCCGAAATTCGATCGGGACCCGGTGGAAAAAAAACCGTTTCTTAAGCGTCCACCATTCTGAGAAACTTCTCTCGGATTCAAGCATCGGAATGCGGCCGAATCGGTCACACTAGGCAACGACACGACGGGATCTGACGCCTGCCATAACGTCAAAAGATTTCATACTAATTATGATTAATAGCAAAACTCAAACGTAGGGCATGGATGTACTGACAACTCCAACGAAATGTTCACTAAACCAACATATTCATAAACGGCTTAATTACCATAATATTCTGGTTATACATTCCAATATCTGGCTGTTTATCGTATACCCCTTGGGTCTGGATTCTATTTTTAGAGATTTAAGAGTCACGCTGGATCACGCAAAGGTTATCAAGATTACAAGTTATGGCCCAGTACCATTTCTTCTTTCGTCCAAACCGTTACTGTATGCTCTTCATTGCTGCCCTTCTAAGTGCGCTTTGACAGTTATCAACGTGTTTGGAATAACGCCAAAAGAGACTTAACATACATTTTACAACCTGAGACTCGGTATGCGCATTCGAGTCTACAATAAACCACCTTCATTCGAATTGTTCTACTTCAACTCATATCATCTCAATAACTTAACATTATGTATATTCGATAAAAATTCTCATATAAACTTTAAAAATTAAAACAGTCTTAAAATTATTGATTCGTCGAAATATAGCGGTTTTTTGCACGATTTTGCATTTATTTAATGCCTTAGCAATTTATTGTTTGATAGCAGGGTTGACACAAATGAGCCTAATTCGTCGCCAATTTCACGGAGAATCGTGAATGTGTGATATTCGCCGTTGTTCTAAGTAAGATTGATCATTGGTTATTTGTCGGACACGTAAACTGATACGAAACTATAATTTTTTAAAATTACATTAGTTTGATCGTTTCCAAGCATTCTTGTTTGTTTATTCATGATATTCCGGTTTTTGATCATGTCTATCCTCGATATTTGGTAGTTTCTCATCATTCTTGTCTGCATGTCAACGATTATTTTGACTTTTTCCGATCGTTCGGACTCTCATCCTCAAATTCGGTCGTTTTTCGTCATTCCGGATTGTCTATCCTCAAATTTGACTGTTACCGATCCTTTGCCTATATTCTTCGTTTTATCTTTTTCCGATTATTCTGGTCTACTTAACCTAATTTTTTTATAATTTCCAATCATTCTGGTTTTCTTATCCGCGATTTTTGGACGCTCCCGATCATTCGGACTTCTCATCCTCAAATTCGGTCGTTTTTCGTCATTCCGGATTGTCTATCCTCAAATTTGATTGTTACCGATCCTTCTAGTCGCCTATTTTCTAAGTTTTGACTTGTTCCGATCATTCTGATCATTCACTTCTTCCACTTAACCTAATTTTTTATAATTTCTGATCATTCTGGTCTAGCTAAACCCGATCTTTAGTGCATTTCCAACCATTCAAGTTTGCTTATTCAGTGGGGAAATAAGTAAAGTTACTTTTTAATTTTACTATCTATAATAAATAATCTAATTAAAATAGAATTCTTCTCGGCCATGGACCCAGAAAGCTTCTGGATTAATTTGACCTATAGACTGTATGTTGCCACTCCCATTAACCCCTCCTAATTATAAACAAGAATTACAAACAATCAAAATCTTAGCTACATACGATATGAAGAAATAGTAAAAATAATGAAAATAAACTTTAAAACAGCAATAATCGGACTCAGCTACCCCATCAAAAAAGAATCATTAGGTTTTCATCTTGTCGACTTTGACAACTAAGACAAAGCTGACAGTGTACAAGACTTTACTAAGACCAATATGGACATAAGGAGTGGGACTGTGGGGTACTGCAAGACCATCCAATATCCGGCGCATCCTTCCAAACAAAAGTCCTTAGACAAATTGTCAAAGCACCTCAACTAACCTCACTATGCACAAAGACCTAAACATTCCTTTTGTCAACGAACTGATCCGGTCCAGATCCAAACCTTCCACACCAACCTTTCGAACCATTCTCACCATACTCCTCGAAACCGCTCCACTCATTCCCATTCTCAAAAACCGATCAACCGACTGTTGCCTCGAGACCTCCTTGACACATCGAGTGCCAGCAAGGGCTGGCTCCTCATAGCATATGTTCAACCGGTGCAGTGCTGGCATTAATGCTAGTTCACACCAGACCGCATCTCACGATCTCTGAATAATCATCGATTAACGGTCACTAATCACCACACATTATTGCTAGTGTTGTGCTGTGTGTGATTAATCATGTGTCCATATTTGTCTAGTATACGGTTTTGAGTAGATAACAAATAAACTCAACACGACACGCAAGAATGGCACAATTACACAGAAGACAAACACTTTGAGCCCTGAATATGATCTTAATAAAGATCGAAACGTTGGCACGATAAAGAAAATGTTTTTCTGAAACCTACATCACACCAGACCGCATCTCACCATTTCTGAATAAATAACAAATAAACTTGAATAAAAAAAAGGTTTCTGTTGATAGGCATACATTGGTGAACAGTCAGAAAAAGTAGGTAAAATTCTTAAACGAAAATATTTTAAAGCAGCTTTTAGAGGTACGTGTTCACTTAGAAACATTCTATCAAAATCTAAAAAACAAGGTGATAACATGTCAAAAATCTGGGTTGGTGATCATATAAACATATTTGTGTAGTGATTGGTGACCGTTAATTATTCAGAGATCATGAAATGCAGTCTGGTGTGATGTAGGTTTCAGAAAAACATTTTCTTTATCTTGCCAACGTTTCGATCTTTATTGAGATCATCTTCAGGGTCTGGGATTTACAAACATTGTTTACATTTAACAAATACATGTAGGATGTGGAAAAAAGTGAATTTATACAATGCAAAATACATATATTTTTTATATTCAATCAAAGTATTTCTAAAAAATATATATATTTGTATTTCTACATGTATTTGTTAAATGTAAACAATGTTTGTAAATCCCAGGCCCTGAAGATGATCTCAATAAAGATCGAAACGTTGGCAAGATAAAGAAAATGTTTTTCTGAAACCTACATCACACCAGACCGCATTTCACGATTTCTGAATAATAATTATATATTCTTATATATTGAATCATAAAAATTAAAACAAGAGTGGAATAACAATTGGACAAATTTTCTGAATTAAAGAACCATCTAAATGAATTAAATCACAATTTAAATTTAAATTTAAACCCAACATTGTTTCACAGTTTCAACAAAAGGAGAGAACTAGCTTATTTTGTGATATTTGAAATAAAATATGTGAAATTAAACATGGTGATAAATGCATAAATAAAATAATATATTTGGATTTACCTCCTATTTTAAAAATGTACCTACAAACTATTTAACATACAAATTAATTACTAATTTTCCTGCAGTATTTATTAGGATAATGTGTAATCGTGTTGTAATTCACGTTTTTGCACGTTCAAAATTGAGCTGCATCAAAAACTAGCTTTTCTTTGGAATGTCGCGTTGACGCGGTATCGGCAAGTTCACTTTTCATGTCGAGAGACGTATTTGTAACTTCTTCAGGATGAGTGTTTAATGCTTGAAATCGTTGCAAACAACAAACTGTGAGTATGAACTATATTTAAAGTGTTGGAACAACATACACACCCAACCATTATCATCCCTGTGCATGTAATCGTTGTGTAACGGGTCGGGAGGGCATGCACGACCTCGGAAACGTTGATAATTCGCCCATCCTGAAGAAGCGCACTTTCTTTTCAACCGGTTGACGAGGTTCAACAGCACAAAGGACGACCGTGTGTCTTGAAAGGCTAGTGATTCACACGTTTAACTTATGAAAGTGTTACTTAGAAATCAAGCCGGAGTTGTTCAAAACGTGTTCCTGGTGTCATCCGAAGAGCACATCCTTCCTGTCAACGTTCGTCTGACTTTCACCGATAAAAGATAAGTGCGGGAGAAACATGCCGACATCCACTCAATTAGAGGCTATCCCGAAGCGTATTTCGGTCAGGCACGTAACTTCACAGCGGAAAGAGGTGGCGAAAAAAAATCAAGCACAAATTTGAAACCTTGTCGATCCATGAACTCTGGAAAAATCGGCCTTGTTTTTGACAGTTTTTTTGTTTCAGTCCTGAATGAATCGGTCAAATTGCATTTGATTCACCGCTAGGACCTTATAAAAAAAATCAGTGCGAGAGAAAAATGTGGAAATCTATTGTATATTAAAATGTTGAAATCTGAACGAAAGAGATTTTTTTGTTAATTCTTCATTATCCTTGTAAAAAAATTTCTAGCTAAATGATTTTTTATAAAAAGAGATAGTTGCGATTAAAACGCTCAGACATCCCCCAGACATGAATGAACGGTGTAAATCTGTCCTCATCATGCTGATAAGGTTTTTCTCTCTTTATCAGTCGAAGTTGATTTTCACCAAAAGTTCTAAATTAGGTTAACACGAGTGAAAAATCCAGACATGACTTTACAGAATATAAGAATATAACTTAAATTGAATCGGAGCTTAAATAAATGAAATTAGAGCGTGTGAAACATGTGGATATGTCACGAAGTAGATAAATGTCTGAAAGTACTAAATAGAGTATAACATTTTTTTATCTAAGTTACCCTTCGAATATTTTCCGACGCTGTTAATCCAAAGAAATTACAATTTCGGTTTCGCCAAGGGATGATTTTGAGAGAAATATACAGTCAACCATTGAAGAGAGACAAACGCCAAAATATGCTTTATAGAAATCATCTCTAGTTCTATTCTGTGGGAATAAGTAGAATACATTTATTCAATTAAATCGTCAGAATTTTTTAAATTTTGCTCCGTTCTGCAGTACTCATAAGACCATAATGTTTTAGGTTAATTTAATTTAAGGTAGACGACCCAAAGACTTTCAGCGTTGTTTCGTGTGTGATGAAAACTGACATTTATTTATTTTTTGTATAAATAAACTTCGTGATTTTCTGTCACGGCGGTCCGCAATCCGTGGACACGGCTTCCCCGATGGGGATGTCCGCGAGTCACGTACCCGCCCGGCATTCCATCGCATAAAGCATCTCCAGGACGTCTCACCCGAAACAACGACGCCCAAAACGGAATCCTTATCTCTTTTATGCGAACACGGACCCCGGAAAAACTCGAGCGGCTGTACTAAGAGTGCACGTAATTGAGTTTTTGAGGGATCCGAGACATCGGTTGTAGAGACAGTCTACATTGGACTACTTTTATGTTTAATTTACCTGTGCTCGTCTGTTTTTCTTAAGAATATCGAAAAACCTGACATTACATAATTATGATAGAAACTGTAGTTATCAATTATTTATTGTTTCACAGTTCTTTAATTTCACTATAGTACCAACCTAATAGATATTCCATAAAATATGGACATTTGTGCGATCTAGATTGCAATGCCTTCTAGATATTGTAGCCGCCAAAAAAATCAGATCAGGTCAATTTAATTCACTGTGTCACTCACAAACAATTGTAGCCTTCCTAGTTATTTTTACAAGTGCCATCAAGATCGCAATGCTATCTAGATTTCCCTACACATTATAACCATCAACATGTAGTATGGTATGTTTTATTACCAAAGTAGGTTCAAAGAAAAAACGCTTAAAAGTAGTAATGAGTGATGTTTATTAAATCCTGTTAAAATTACACCTAACAAAGGTTTTCAATATACCTGCCACTATAACACACTTACAAACAATTATAATCTTCTTAGTTCTTTTTCCAATTGCCAGGAAGATTTCAATGCCATCTACATTATAATATATATTTAATTATCAAAGAACGTTCAAATAAAAATATTTGATGGACACAATTAAGTTTTTTTTATACCGTTGTTATATTAAAAACTAATATATGTAGTTAATTAATACATTTTGATACACTGTCACTCACCTGGAACTAAATATTTACTACACTTTAACATATTGTGCCGCACAATACAACCTTGTTAGTTATTTTTACAAGTGCCATCTAGATTCCAATTTCCTCTCCCAACACTCTCTATCCGTCTCAAATATACACACTGTTCAGCGTAATGAAGGTTCAATGAAGATTTTTTAACAGGCTCAATTAAAGTTGTTTATTACATAATATAATAATTATTACACTTTGACATACTGAGTCACTAACAAACAATTTTTTGTTACACAGTATTTCCAAGTGCCAACTAGATCGCAAAGTGGTATAAATCTCCCTACTCAGTCAAACTGTCAGAAATTTATACACTTTGTAATATAATATATGCATAGAAGTCAAAGAGCTTGCAAAGAATAAACTTTTAATTCATAATTATTGTTCTTTATTACACCATAGTTACATTAGATAACCCAATATCGTTATTTACTTTGACAAAAAGTAATTATTACCTTCTTAGTTGTATTTGCAAATGCCATCTAGATCGCAATGTAGTATAAATCTCCCGAATCAGTCAAACCGTCATAAATTTATACATTTTGTTATATAGTATATGTATAGAAGTCAAAGAGCTTGCAAAGAATAAACTTTTAATACATAATTAATGTTCTTTATTACACTTCCTTTAATACACGATACACTTTGTCACTCATAAGTAATTATAACCTTCTTGGTTTTATGTACAAGTGCCGTTTAAACTGCATTGTCGTCTTGCTCTCCCGACACATTCTAACGTCACAAATTCAGTACAATGACCCTCTTCCTGGGAACTAAATGGGTCAATGCCGTGAAGTTGCCAACTAGACCTGCATACAGTTTTTAAAAAAAATTCTTTAATGAATAGACGATGACTTTGTCGGTTTGCTACCATGACAAGATGCATTATTTCTTACATGACGGTGCAAAATGGGGTTGCTAGAGACATTGTGTTTTACTGTATTTTATCCCATTTATAAGAAAGAAAGTAGAAAATATTTAAAGCAAACATCTCTTTCCTATTCCTCCAGTTCAGCTTTTTCCCTAGCCTTTGACCCCAATGAGGTTCTAATCCTTCCCGTTAGGACAAATGGACAATTATTACGTAACGGAACGCCCCTTCGGTCCAGAAATAAGATCCGATGGTCGTCTTTTGTCATCGGAGGGGCTTTGTCGGATTATCCACGCACACACGACATCGCGGGGCCGGGCTTCCGTGTTGTTGGCCGATTCTGTACGCCGACTCTCTTCCCAGACGATTAACGACCCCGTGTATTTTTTTAAACAACTCCGACCTAAGCTAGAGGAACGTGTACTGTGCGATACAATAGTCCATACTTGTATTGATAACGGGGCTTGACAAAAAATCAATCTTTTCGGTTATAAAAATACCAAACTCGTTCTCAAGACATGTAAAAAAAAAAGAAGATATAAAACCTGTACTTTTATGGCTGTTAATTATTTCAACCTCAAAAAAATGCCATGTAGTCTCAACATAATAAAGAAAATAAATAAAAATACATAGAGGGAAAAACTTGGAAATATATTGGTAGAATAGTTCTTAGATCAAACTTAGATTTTCAGATGTTATCTTTGGTTTATTAAGTTTAAATAGATTGAATAGAAAGGTAGGTAAAGAGTTAGATAGATCGATGTAGATAGAAATAGATGTATTGATAGGTGGATAAAGGCAGATGGGGAAGGGAGAAAGTAAGATATTTGGATACTTAAATTTATGATAGATTGATAAAAGAAGACAGAGATACAATACATAGATAGGATGATACAGGGAGAGAGTAAAATAAATAATTTAGTTAGGCAGATGGTTGGATTTAGGTTATATGACCCGGCTTCATTAAGACCTTGCCATGCGCACCTCTACCAATATTGGTCTATTGTGCATTTCCATTATCTACAGCTTTTCGCCAAACTTAAGGATTTTTCGATCACAAATGTTTGTTAAAGGCTTTTCCTCTCCCATGAATAGGAATTTCAGCCAACACAAGCCTTCATACCATCAGAGGACATGCCCCGCTGTATGTTCTTCTTTCCGACTTCCTTACGTGAAGTAGAGACGGAGAATTTGAATTTGATTCGAATATTTTATTTATAAAAGCTCGCAAAATTAGGTCTAATGGAATTTTATAATATTTAACGAGCATTCCTATACACAAATAAACTTTACACGATTCAAAATACAAAATACATATAGTAAACTTTTTTTTATTGCCTACATATATTTATAAATGTTATTGAAGTTGGAAAGACTATGATTAAACTCTAATGAGAGAAAAGCTTTTAGATATTTCTTATATGGTTAGATTTACATGATTTTATAACATTGGGTAAATTATTGTAAAGTTTTATATATTTAGGAAAGAATGAATTTTAAAAACAGAAAGAAAGAGAGAGAGAAGAGAAAGGAGAGGAGAGAAAGACACAAACAAAGAGCGAGATAAAAAGAAAGAAAGAGAGGCGCTCAGAGAGAAGAGGAAGGAGAGGAGAGAGAGATAGACACACACACACACACACACACAGATCAAGATAAAAAGAAAGAGTGAGAGAGAGAGAGAGAGAGAGAAAGAGAGAGAAAGAGAAGAGGAATGAGAGGAGAGAAAGAGACACACACACACAGATCAAGATAAAAAGCAAGAGAGAGAAAGAGAGAGAAAGAGAGAGAGANGAGAGACACACACACACACACACACACAGATCAATATAAAAAGAAAGAGAGAAAGAAAGAGAGAGAGAGAGAGAGAGAGAGAGAGAAGAGGAAGGAGAGGAGAGAGAGACACAAACACAGAGCGAGATAAAAAAGAAAGAAAGAGAGGCGCTCGGAGAGAGAGAGAGAGAGAGAGAGAGAGAGAGAGAGAGAGAGAGAGAGAGATAGTATATAGATATATATCCTCCATGTAGAAATTAATCTCTACTCTCGAATCCCATAGCTTGTCTACAGCGTGAGAGGGAAAACCTTTTTAAATCTTTTTGATGGCTTAAACTCAAGAAGACCTTTTTAAAAAATATTTTTACACTACCAAATTTGTCCATAATTAGAAAGCAATATCTGGTCCGCCCTGGTAGTCCTCTAGTTGTTGCCGAATCCTCCAAAAAGTTCAAGGAAATAATAAAGGGCGAATGTACGTGATGAGATGCGACACCCATGGAATATAATCACACTCACGTGTGCAATAACGATTTTTATTACGATTCGACGGTTAAGTACAATGGGACCCTCGGATTGGAAAATTCCGGCTGGAGGCTCGGCTGGGACCGTCATTAACAATATCGGACGAGGGGAAAAAAAGCGCATCAAACTACCGGACCTGCATTTCTCTTACGTGATCCGACGGGCGACAATGCAATTTATAAATAACCACCGTGCTCGGCGGATTGACACAAGTGTTATTGTATTTTTATTTTTTTGTATTATTTGTTCGTTTAAACGGCATTCCCACGGTTATCCGGCTCGAGATGATATCAGACGGCTCAAAAACTCGGAAAATCTTAATAAGATTATCTCACAATGTTATCTACACTGGCCAAGATTTCGTCAGCAGACTAAAAACTAACTGTATTTATTTTCTTTGTTAACGATTTAGGTAAAACTGAAAAAATTAAGTTAAATAAATAAATTTAAAAATTTCACACGCAGATATAAAGCAAAGAAATGTCGGAAATAATTTGAGCGCCGCTGTGATAACTATTTGATAATTACTGTAAAACTTATTTATAAATACAAAGGTAGATTAAGAAATATAGGGAGAGAGGGAGAGAGAAAGACAGAGAGAGAGAGAGAGAGAGAGAGAGAGTGAGAAAGAGAGAGTAAGAGAGGGAGGAAAAAGAAAGAATTGAATAGAATTCAACATTTCATTTATAAAATGCGCAAAATTACATCTCATGGGCTTTTCTCACATTTAACGAGCATTCGTACATATAATAAAGTTTACAAAATTCAAAATACGTATAATAAATACATTTGTTTAATGTTTATAAAGATTTTATAATATTATTGATGTTGTACATAGTATGATTGAACATAATTTAATTAGAGAAAAGATTTTACGTGTTTCTCATAAGGATTTTTAGATTTACTTATTTGATAGCATTGGTTAAATTGTTGTTCTAAAGTTTTATGGATTTAGGAAAGAATGGATTATAAAAACAGTGCGACACAACAACAATTGAAATGAATTTTTAGAACGTGAAAAATTAATTTTTTAACTTAAAAATGAGAAACAATATCAAATAGGTATAATGGTTTTTGTATTAACTCATGGAAAGTATTCAAAATTTTGTATTTTAACAAACCATCAAATTTTAAAATCGATAAATTATACTATTTGTCATAAATTCTACAATCATTGTGTTGATTACAGATATACCGAGTAATCATATAACTTTTGAAGATTTTTAACTAGAATGGAAGAAATTGCTGCAAGACCATAATCTATTTTTGGAAGTATTAGTGCATTAAAAAGCTCTAGCTCTATGGATGTTTTATTAATATTAAATAGTTTCTTTTAAATTAATATTCAACGGAATGTATTCTGCTTTATCAATATGTGTTTTGGAGGTTAAATATTTGTCCATTACTAAGCCTAGAATTTTTATTTCGTTGTTTCAAACTTTTTGTGATGTCTAATAAAATAGATTTACATTTTTTTCATATTAATTGATAAACAGGATCACCTGTCCATTTTTTTTTTTTTTTAATTAGAGAGATTGAGAGAGAGAGAGAGAGTTAGACAAAAAGAAATATAAGGTTTATAGCAGTACATACAAGCAAATAAAAAAAAAGAATAGTTACTACAAAAATACTTTACAACGTTCTATAAAGTCTCAACAGACTACAAAGCAGAAGGAGAATCCAGAAGAATATCCAAAACCAGATCAGGCGTTTTCGATACACGCCCAAAATACGAGCAAACAACCTTATTAGGAAATAAAAAATTACGTGTCACAAACTGGATTCGAACCCACGACCTTCGGCTAAATACACCGCTTCTCTACCATTTGACCTATACTGACTTCGATCCACTCGGACACTAACTTCCCATCTCAACCTCACCTTTTTCAATTTTTCCTTCCTTTTTGACATTTTTCAAATGTCGTGTAGTCTATTTGATTCTCTTCAAAAAGATGTGATGGGAAGTTATTGTCCGAGTGGATCGTAGTGACGATAGCTCAAGTGGTAGTGCAGCGGCGTATTTAGCCGAAGGTCATGAGTTCGAATCCCGCTCGTGACACTGACTTTTTATCTCAACCAAAACCTTAATTAATTGAAAAGAAGAATTCATTTGTTCAAGCGGACTACGAAACCTAATAAAAAAACCTTATTAGGAAAATAAATATTCGCCATTCAATCTAAAATACTGGCCATCAATGTTTGTACCTTAAAAGGGGTTGCACTTATAAAAACAATTCTAATAACTTTAGATAGCCAAACAGCTATTAAAACAATAAAAAAATATCAAAACTAGCCAGTGAATGCATACAAAATCTCCAAAACTTGCGGAAACACAACAACCGGATGATACTTTAGATACCATACGCAAGGGAATTTTGGGTAACCAATAGGCCAGATACCATACGTAAGCCGTGAATATATTCTTAAGATAAAAATAAACAGAATCCTCCGTCATAGAACAAAAAAAGGAAATGTGGATAAACTCTATAGGTGTTAGACACAGTAAGCTAATGTTCAAACAAACCTCACAAAGACTGGCAAAGTCACTGCTAAGTTAGAGGGTTAAACCTAAACCCAGAGGAGTGAAAGACTATATACAGGTCACCGGCATCTGGAAAACTTCTACTTAACATGTTCAATGAAGACTCCATATGTTGGACGAAAAAACATCCATTCTTATATCATCTTCGATTGTGAAGAAATCTCTCAAGGAGACAACCTGGAATACAGAGAAATCCCAGGGAAGGGAACTGTAGCAACGACAGTCGAAGACCTAGTACTCCTAAATAGAAATGTCGATTCATTGGAGTGAACTAAGGAATTAGGAATTTACAATAAGCCTGAAGGCATATATACATCACCATCCAATTACCATCATAGATAGCTAAGGCACTGTGCAGCTTACAGAAGTAATTAAATTGAATGGCTTTCCTAAAGAATTGAGCCAAACCAGTTGACTATTTGACTTTTACACCTTACATATCTAACATACCGAGAAGACCAACATGACGAATCCGTCAGGTTTGAATAAATCTAATAACCTCACTTTTAGTCTATTTATTGTTTCCTTGTGCTATCCTATTTCTATATTTTTTTATCTATTGAATCGTCATTTATCTAATTTATGTTTGCTATTTACAAAATTTTCATTGATCTCTCTCTCTCTCTGTCTCTCTTTCTCTGTCATCTGTCTCTCTCTCTCTCTCTTTCTTCCGTTTTTTCTCATCTATAGCAGAGTACATATATTTTATCAAGTAAAAAATTTGTTGATCTACCTTTCGGAAAACTTGTTGGGCCTTGGGAACTGAGGTCATGGAACGTTTAGTTAAAAAATGGTAAAACAATCACGCTTTCTATGCTCTAACACTTTACCAACTACTATCGGGTTGTCCGGATAATAATGCAGGATTTTAAGTTTTCATTAAAAAAAATCTATATAAAATATTCTGTTTACGTTTACAGGATTACTCATTTGTATGAATGTCAACACTTATTAATCCTCTTCCAAATGATATTGTTTGTTTACCTCTGTAGCATTCCGCTACTTGGAAATAATTCAGTCATCCTTATAATGTCAAAGCGAGAATTTCGTACGATTTTCTTTTACGAGTTTAAACTCGGCCGAAGCGGAGCCCAAACGGCTAGAAACATTAACCAAGTCTGGGGCGAGGGTTGTGTTAATGAGTGCACTGTGCAAAGGTGGTTTAAAAAATTTCGGGAGGGAGATTTCAGCCTTGAAGATGAAGAAGGTCGTGGAAGGCCTTCCTCTCTTAATGATGATGTTCTGCGATCAGTGGTGGAAGAAAACCCCAAAACAACTGTTCGAGAACTTGCAGAGCAACTCAAAGTCAGTAAAACGACCGTCGCTGACCACCTCAAGGCGATTGGAAAAGTGAAAAAACTCGAAAATTGGGTTCCACACTCATTAAACGATCGCCAAAAAAATCAGCGCTTTGATGTTTGTGCATCACTTCTTTGTCGAAACAAAAATGACCCATTTCTGGCCAGAATTGTTACATGTGACGAAAAGTGGATTCTCTACGATAACACTAGACGTTCTGGACAGTGGCTCGACAAAGGAGAAGCTCCAATACATTTTCCAAAGCCCCCAACTCATCAAAAAAAGGTAATGGTTACGGTATGGTGGGCTTCATTTGGTTTAATACACTACAGCTTCTTAAATCCTGGCGAAACCATCAATGCTGAATCATACTGTAACCAAATTAATACCATGCATCAGAAATTGGCAGTAATGAAGCCCTCTTTGGTCAATCGGAAAGGGCCCATTTTGTTGCATGACAACGCTCGACCACATGTGTCACGTGTAACGTCACAAAAATTATTGGAGCTTGGCTATGAAACTTTGCCTCACCCACCCTACTCTCCGGACCTCTCGCCTACTGACTACCATTTTTTTAGACACCTGGACCACTACTTACAACACATAATATTCAAAAATCAAATGGAACTGGAAAATGCATTTATTGACTTTATCAATTCTAAAAATTCTGAATTCTACTCAGACGGAATTAATAAGTTACCAACACGTTGGGAGAAATGTATTGAGAGTATGGGAAATTATTTTGATTAAAGAACATTGCTTTAAAGTAACTAGTTTCTTTTTTTTTGTTTAATACCAAAATCCTGCATTATTTTCCGGACAACCCAATATATGGCAAGATGTCAATGGGAGTCTATTGATGGATGAGGAAAATCAATTCGTAAACGCGTCAAGAAATTCCCCCTGATAAATGAAAAAAATGAATAGATCAGCCATATTTCAAGCATGTATTAATTAGAGAATTTGGAAGTCTATCTAGTCATCTATGCTATTCAGATTTCCAGTCAGTTAAGAAATTGGGTGTAATCGGGATGTAGAACGATTCTGACACTTTCATAAGGAAATGCTTCCTGTCACTCATTATTCAAAATCAAAGAAAATGGGAATGGGCTGAACAAACATCCTTTTTTTTAAACCGATTTTAATCTGAAAAAATACTGACCAAATAGATACAAGTAAAAGTGTGACTGGGTCAAACAGCTGTTTATCTTTTAAAAGTAGCCGTTAAGCGGTTTTTATCATGTTAAGCTAGTAGATTAGAAAAGGATAAGTAGTTTTGTATGTATATCCGTGGTGTTATTATAATCTTGATCGTAGGGTTCTTCAACCTTTTGACCTTGCGGATAAATGTGTCAAGGAAGTGTCTCGTTTCCGAACAAAACAAGGTTTACCTGATGCTCGGCAATACGCCATGCAGAACGACTATATTATCTTCGTGGTTGGCGGATATAACGGTACGCCGTTATCAGAGTCGCTCTGCTTGCTAGAACTGGAAGACACTGGCTTTTTCCCCCGCTTTTTTTTTGTTGAACGTTTTTTTCCCTTAGTGGCACACGGGTTTAACACGATCTCGAAGGGATCTGGAAAAGGTACGTGTGGTTGGAAAGCTGAGTGTGAAGTTTCTCTTCTAGTTTTTTATATATAAAACGATTGATGTGACACTCTCGCGTCAACCGCAATTGTGACCATTACAAGTTAACCCATGAAACTGATTTTGTTTTATGCTACAAAAAAACTATACTGTTTGAGGTTCTTAAATTGAAATATTAGTCGTGTTGTTAGTCACACTTGGTGCAAGGAGGCTCCACGTTATCCACTATCCCACAACTATGGTAAATTCTTTCACCGTTATGTTTTCGTGCTTCGACCGTTCACTATTTTCAACTTTTAAATAGAAAATCTTCCCTCAACTGTTAGAATTATTGAAGCAAACCGACGGACTGATACAGTTTTTATTTATATACATCAAACCAACCGAAATTTTAAAAGCATATGCTTAGTCTTTTCTTCTTTAAAAGGTAAACTTAAAAGAAAGCACAGGGATATGAACAAGAATGTAAGAGGTAGATAGTTACATACAGATAAAAATAGATACGTACATAGACACAGATAGAGATAGATAGATGCAGACAGGGATAGATAGATAGTTTCAATACAGATAAAAATAGATACATAGATACAATAGAGATAGATAGATGCAGACAGGGATAGATAGAAAGTTTCAATACAGATAAAAATAGATACATAGATACAATAGATAGATAGATAGTTACATACAGATAGAAATATATAGATGCATAGATAGATAGATAGATACAGATAGAGATAGATCGTTACATACAGATAAAAATACATAGATACATAGATAGTTAGAAAATATCAATAGATAGATAGAGATAGAGATTGGTAGATACATAAGTACATACAGATAAAGAGGGATATATATAGTTACATATAGATAGAGATAGATACATACATAGATACAGATAGAGATAGAGGTAGATATACATATACATACAGATAGAGATAGATAGGTGCATATAGAGATAGATAGATAGTTTCAAAACAGATAGAAATAGATAGATACATAGATAGATAAGAAAGATCAATGGATAGATAGATAGAGAGAGAGAGAGAGAGAAAGCGTGAGAGAGAGAGAGAAACCGTGAGAGAGAGAGAGTGATAAAGGGAGGGTTGAATAGAAAGAAAGAGGATCGTATAAAAACATGAAACTTTTTTTGAGAGGGTTGATTGATTGATTAGTGGATTAATTATAGTCTCAGTGATTTGAAGTAGAGAAAGATAAATACATTGACGTAAAGAAATAGAGACACAGAAAAAACGGTTAACAATAACTTTTCATACTTTTTACTTTTCACATATTTCATGATCAAATTTACCAAGGTACCCTCCCAGTAAAATCAAAAATAGAAAGAAGTAAGAAAGAGATATGGAAATGTAACATTGTTTAAAAATCAATTTAAAAAAATAATTAGGAGACATTTTTGTGTTTAATATTTTTTAAACTAATCTAATACTTTATTCAGGACTAGAGCCCCTACGAATCACAAAAAGGTCACACAATTTTTTCATACCTGGCACTTGAATTAATGAAATTTTGACGTTAAGCGTCAAGTAAAATAAGTTGAACTAAATCTTTTAATGGAAAATATAAAAAATATGGTTAATATTACCAATAATAAGAATTTAGGGATAAATGTAATAATAAAGAACTCTGTGTTTTGCGGACAGAAACACAAACTGTAAACTTAAAAGTTGAGAAAAGGAAAGTAACAATATTTCTAATGTAGCAAAAGCATCAAATAATATTGTAAACTTTGTTGGCTCTATAGATGAGGTGTTGATAGACGAGGTATGTAAAAGGTATGATTGGCAAAATGACAGAATTCCAGAGATTTGTGGGCCGAGTTAGGAAGGACCTTTCGAAAATGGAGGTTTTAAAACGAGGTCATTGGGAAACGAGCGGGTGTTAAAGGTTTTGAACTGAAGTGACTAGAAAATACAGTGAGCCCGACGAGAGTTCATGGATTGGTAAAGGAACGAGCCTAGAAATACTGTCTACGGAAGGAGGTATAAAGCCAGGATAGATTTGAATACAGGTGTGAGATTTTAGACATTCGGGGGATGCCGAAAATAAATCTAACAACAATTCATCAGTTTTTCAGACGCTCTTCTTGTTCTTCAGAAAGTTCACCATAAGCGATTAAGCAACAGAGCTGTTGCCGAAGAGAGGTGAGGGAGGAGAAAAGGAGTTTACTAGTGGTGAAAATTAGATGGAGCCAGGACCGGCGGAATTGAATGAGGAATCCGATACAGCGTCGGGCAATTTAGGAAATTTGTGGTTTTCAGGAAATGTTTTGATCGATGGTTTTTAACAGTGGAGAAGAGGTTGTTGATGATGAAAAGAGAGATGGGGGAGGTATTTCAGGAGGTGACATGGATAGAGGATAGACTGCGTGAGATAGAAAGGGAATGAAAGAGATTCAGAGTGATATAGGGAGTAATATAAAAGAGCGCGTGAAATAGGGAGAAAAACGAAAGATAACACCGACTGATAGTAAAACAGAAGAAGGGAAAAAGTAGAGACAAGAAGAGAAAAAGGCAGGAAATAAGAGCGAGAGAGATAGATCATAAGAAAAAGAGAAAATAATTACAAAATATAAAAAAAAGATATAACGATTGTAAGTGGGTGCTGAGCTAAGGCGATATGGATTCAGAATTAAAAATACTGATAGTAAGATAATCATAGCGACTAAGGTAGAAATGTGTGACATCGTGGTAAAACAAAGAAAAGCCGTGTTAGTGAGAGTGAGCGACGTAGGATGAGAGAGTGAGAGAGTGGGATTGAAAAAGACAGAGAATGAGTGAGAGCGAGGCAGATAGAGAGAGGGAGGGATGAATAGAAAGAAAGAGAACAGTATAAAATTATTAAACTTTTTTTTTATAGTGTCATTGGTTCAAGAGAAATTCAGCCGGGCCACCTAAAAAGGACACCATATATCTACGAGGTTATACGAACCCTCGGGGTGCCGGTGTTTTAGGGAAAAAAAATTTATAACTAAGTCGGGTTCGAAAACAGGGCTGCTGGATTCGAACCTGGGACCTTTACCTTACAGTGATGAGCGCCGCGTGAACCCGTGCGGCCAAAGACGCCCCAGTTAAATTTAACAAAAAGAAACTAACAAGATGGAAAATAATATAGATACATTAAAAATAGTACAATAAAAAACGTATATATGTAAATACATTAAGTGCTTAGTTGAAACTATTTAGTTGTCAAACCAGTTTATAGTAATTCGATGTTTTTTCTGTTAATCAAGATAAATGGAAGCCGAAGTTCTTGGCTTGAATCCCGCTCATGTCACTAGCTTTTTCAACTCAACCAAGAACTTAGATAAAAGTAATAATTAATTGAAATAAATAGAATTGTTCTGTCAATTGATAAGCCTTGAGTCTTTACTTGTACGACGATTCTCCAGCTGAAAGAAGAACCGTTCGTCTTTTAAGCCGGTGATGAGAGTACAAAAAAAGGTAAAACAATTTCTCCGTACCCGAATTCCAGTAGGTAAGTAAAAAGTAGTTATAACCGGCGGTGTCCAAAATTTCCCGTTGCTTTGATTAACTAGAGCCGCTTGTTTCTACAGCCTCTGGGATTGAATTAGAGGGTTATTGAAGTGGCAAGGAGGATCGGAATTGGGTGCATTCCATAGGGTTCTACAGGTCCCGCCTGGTCGTAATCCACCGTGACATTGTCCCTCCGATATACGTGATCCCTTCCTTATAGCGGTATTCCCGTCATTAGTTTCTCATGTCGGCACCCGGTGAAACTAGTCTCGAATGAACAACATTTTCATGGTGGTCGGAGGACAGTTCGTACAGCAGGTTCTATACATTCCGATGTTTATTGACGGAAAATAAAAAAACGTTAGATTGTTACGTTCAACATCTGAGAATTAAAACATGCGGAATTGTTTATTTAAATTCTCACCTTCAAAATTTAAGGGCTTAGGCGATAAAAAATGGTCGACTACAGTAAATGGAAGTACCTAGACATAACCGACGACGAGGACGAAGAACACAAAGTCACAAACTCACCGTATATAAGCAACAAGAAAATCAAGCCGGATGAAGAAATACTCGACAAAGACGATCTCGAGAGGGCCAGGAAAATGAACCAAAAGAAAAGAAAAGAGATAAAGGATCTACTGGCAGAAGGGGAACGTGTGGATATAGCCGTCATAAGAGCCAAACTCGAAGAACTAGAGAGGGCGGAGGAACAATTGGCCCAAGCGGAAAAAAAACTAAGGACGAAGAAGAGAACATCATGGACTGTGGCTAAAGGGAGTCACCTCGGTTTTACAAAAACGTACATCAACAAACCGCGCTCGAAAAAATACGGAAATGTTGAGGACGAAATAGAAAAACGCATGCATATATTTGTAAAGCATAATAGAAAACAACTGAAGGAATTCGCCACGTTGAAAAACTGCAACGACTGTAAGGAATTTTTGTTAGAGCATCCTCATCTTGTTTGCGAAGACGCTGAAATATACTTAGTCATCTGGGGCATCACGTTACAATTAGAAGGGAAACAATTCTTCTCCCAGCATTTAGCCCGTCAATGTCTTTTTATACATTTCATTTTAGAAATGTCGAAAAGGCTCGATGCCGACCTCAAAACCTGCATAATCTCGTTTTTCACCAAGATACAAATCTGCGACGAAGAGTATAAAACTAATTTCGAGACTGAACTTAACACTTTAATCGGCCGGATCAGGAAGAAGGCTAAAGAGAAAATGGACATAGCCGTACGGGAACAGGAGGCGGAAGACCGGGAGGCGAGAGCGGGCCCCGGTGGCCTGGATCCGCTCGAAGTCTTCGAATCTCTGCCGCACTTCATGAAAGAGTGTTTCGAGAGAGAGGACGTCTCGATGCTTCAAAAGATGATTGCCGAGTTGCCGGAAGAAGAGGCAGCATATCACATGAAAAGGTGCGTCGATTCCGGCCTCTGGTTGCCCTCCGGTGCCAAACGTCCCAACAGATGCTACGGCGAGCTAGGTCGGGAAGATACTGGGAACACATCGTCTTCGAGCTACTAGTTCCTGTCCAGTTTAAAACTGTCATCATCCCTTTCGGGCTGGTACTGTTTTATGTCATTTGTCTAATCCTGTCCTTCAAGCTTATAGAAATGAATTTAAAAATAGGACATATGGCCTATAAATAGCAAACTCACACATACAACACCTAAAAAATACTTGTTCTCTACACAAGTCACCTTATGTCTTATAGACATCGAAAGGCGAGAAGCAGGGAAGAAAACGGCATTTTTTCGTTTCTTACAATAAATATACCAAGAAGATATTTTTTAAATAAACTTTTTTTTTTAATTTCATCTACTCGTTGTCAATAAAATGTATATAGCTATTGCTAGGAACAGGCTAGAAATGATAGAAACATGATTTATAGATTTCCCCTTGGGTTCTACTGAGTGGCGAACTTGTAATTTGGATGCGTTAGTGTAGAAAGGATTGTGTAGGTGAATTGGACTATTTTCTTTTTTAATTTAAATAATGTCACATCGTATTGGACATCAACAACAACATATTAAACGTTAACCTTGTAATCTATCATAAAAGCCGATAAACTATATTTCAACAAATGTAAAAAAAACCAACGGCAACCAATATCTTTCCCCCTGAGATCTGTGTGAGATGCGCGTCGGTTTGCCATTTTTAATACTTTGGTCCGCCTATTCTCGCTGGTCTGTTGGTGTGTGTAGCTTTCTTTAATTTGTACGTCAAACATAGTACTAGTTATGTTGGTGACATTTTCCGTAGTGGACATCAGCCATACTAGACCTGAACATTTTGATCTATCGTAAAGACTGACTACAAACTATAGATCGACACGTACAGAAGAAATACGATGTTCCTCTGGAGGTATGCAAATTGATTACCGTAGTTTCGTTCTCTTCAGAATATTTTGTTCATCCCTTCACTCTCTGTCAGAATCGTTTTGGCGTATCACCATCTTCATTGATGTACCAGTGTAAAAAATAATATGAAGGTCTATTGACTTCTTTTATTTTTTAATTTTTACGATGTAGTGGATATCAACAACTTCATACTGCACCAGAATTTGTTGACCTTACTATCAAAAAACGGGCAAACTATTTTCCACATATGGAAAACCAATGAGTATATACTTTTTAGGAAGGGGGGTTCTGCTGAGGATGAAGACAAAATACGGCTTTCGATGTATTTTTTGGCTATTTTTATTATTTAGGTCCATTATCATCGCTGGTCTGTCAGGTACGTCTTGGCATCTCGGCATCTTCAAAGTTGTGTCAGTGAGGAAAGGTTATATAGGTTTACTGGACTTCTTTTCCTTTATGGTCTGTATGTCACATATATCTTTAATTTCACTTATTTCGTGGTCCGCTTGACCAATTAATATATTGCAATTAATTAAAAAATGGCAAAAAGGAGGGAAAATTCAAAAGGTGGGGTTGAGATGGGAAGTTGGTGTCCGAGTGGATCGAGGTCACGATAGCTCAAGTGGTAGAGCAGCGGCATATCAAGCCGAAGATCGTGGGTTCGAATCCCGCTCGTGCCATTGACTTTTTTTATCTCAACTAAAAACCTTAATTAATTGTAATATATCTTTAATATCGATTTGTTGGTGCATTCTCCACAATCACAACACCAATAACATAATAGACCAGATTTTTTTTGATCTGTGCAAGTCTGTGAGCCATTTTGTTGGATCTCGCCATCTTCAGTGATATGTAGAAAGTGCTTATAGATGTATTTGACTTATTTTCTTTTGTAATTTTTATGATGTCGTGTAGCTTTACTAGAAATGCGTTAGTGATATTCTCCTCTAGTGGAAATCAACAAAAGTACCATATGAGACCTGAACCTGAAAAGGAGAAGGACGTCTAGTGGTTTACTAATTGTTTTAGTTTTATTCAGTACAATTTTAGCAAGACTAGACATAAGAAAACAAACGAATAATCTTGAGGTCCGCGGGATGACTTTCCTCTTGGGGTGTTCGGAATGATGTAGCAATAGTTTAGTTTTTACGAAGATTTTCGTACATCTACCTTACCTGGTCTGTCTGACATGTTTTTTGAACTCTCTATCTTCAGTGATATGTCAATCAAGGAGTGTATAGGTGTATTTGACTTATTTTCCTTTTTAATTTTTATACCGTCATATAGTTTTAATAACACCATCATGTCCCTATAATGGATATCAACCTCAACTTATTATGATCAAACTCAAACACTAAATAGCGGCAGTTACTAGTAAAAGTCAGGCAAAAATAGAACCGCTAATCAAAGAGCATATAACAAAGGCTACAACAGAACCAACTCACTAGAAAACAAAAGACACACAAACAGAAAATATACCACGAACATACAGGGGAAGAAACCGACAAAGTAACGTACCTAATTAGCAAATTAGGCATAATAACTGCAGTGAATAAAAACCAAACAATTAGTAAACCGCTAGATACTCTTTTACTGACCCTGCATTGAAGATAGCAAGAAACCTGAACACGTCTGGCAGACCATAAATACAAAACGTTGAACCTACGTTTAGGCATCCGTTTATATCTGTATTTTTCAACCTAGATTAGAATTTTATTTTATGATTTATGATCTCTTTCAGCTTCAATGATAAACCGCTAACGAAATATTGTCTGTTTCAGGTAAGTGCCAGATTTCGTTTTCGGACGTGGAACACCCGTGGAACCCCGGTGCGAAGTTGCGCGCTCTCCGAGATGTGGGTTCATGTGGGTGATTCGGTATGTGGAGCAAAGGTTAGTGGCATGCGAGCCCGCATTTATAACCGGAGGCCGGCTCCCTCCACGCCGGCAAGACAGGAAGCATTCAAGTCTTGACCCGAACGCCGTCTGACCTTGTCGTTCGTTAAACTCACTCGGACTTTCACGGTCTTCGTTCCCATGGCGGGTGAGCTTCCGGTGGGAACTGTGAAACTAAGAACATCACCTTATTAAGAGTTTTATGATACAGGCTTTAATTTTATTTGGCATAAAGAGACGTTTCGGTCCATCTGTTTGAGGTCATGGCATGCAACCTAATTATTATGAAATTCTCTATACTATACCAACAGTATTCAGAACAACTATCGATATATAAAAAAATCCTTCTTTAAGCAAATAATCAGTTATCTTCCAATCCTGTAAGTTTGTTAAGTAGCTTAAGAGTAAAAAAACTAAAAGTTACAGCATACATTTTACAAATAATTTCCATCGTTCAATCAAGGATTCAATATTTACGAATTTGTTATTGATATTCTTTTCGGTATTACCATAATCTAATAATCTAAAACAGGACAACGAAATGGTTGTCCTTGTTATGATTGTAAAATATCTTCTTGAAATCTTAGTATGATGAACATTTAGTTAAATCGTTTTCCTGTAACCTTGAAGATGGATACATAAATAAATAAATATATACAAGAATATAACGATCGATATGCAAATAAATAGGCGGATGGGCAAAGTGTCACATGGATAACTAGTCAGGATGAGTAGATAGTTGTATAAAAATACATCGGTAGAAAAAATGGTAAATAAACAGGCAGATGGATATCTGGATGAATATCTATGGCTATTTATAATAATAAATCAAGAAGCACAAAACAAAACTCAAAAGATTGCGGATTGCGAAATCGCGTCTGAATGACTAAAGCAACAAGGATACGATCATAAAATCCCAAACTACAGAGCTTATTTAATATTACATTTTTAGTAAAATAATAATATAATCTTGAACACAAACCGCCAAACATTTCTCAACATATTTTATCTTTTTTAGTTGTGTTTTGCACCATTAATGTGGCAGAATTTCAGTAATTAATAACAGATCAAACTACCTCTTGGCCCAGTGCGTGCAGAATGTGTTATTTACATTTTTTCTGAATATTTTGACTTTTCAAAACCTAGGGGAGTCTTTTGTTACGGACATACTGTAAAAATGATTATGATTAGGCAGTTTTTTATATACTGCTTGATCGAATTTTTATCGTACAGCTCTGATGCGAGGTCGTCTTACAAAATATTTTTCTTATTCACTATTTTCATAATCCACAACGTCTTTGCTCTAGTTTTATTGTCCTTTAATATAATATTGACGTTTATTAACTAAGAGTTTTGGCACAATTTTATTGAAGAAAGGATATTGGGAACTCTTACAGACCCCTCAAGCACTGCAGATTTGTATTTCATTTTAAATTCTACATTTAAAAAATAGAACATTGTTCAGTTCTTATCAAACAGAAAAATAAAGTTTAGTTATTAAATGAATTATTAGTTCAAAATTTTACGAAATATCGTTGATGACACCTTCGTTATTGTTGAAAATTCCAGAAATGTCATTTACTTTAGATCATAAAAGTTTACAAGAAAAAGCTGTTTCTTCTTTTCTAATATTTCGAAATGGCAGGTATTCATTTTCATCCATGTAGACATTAATTTATTGGTTCTAATGTACACAAGGCACTCTGATGAAGTCTTCTTAGCCAGTATCACATTTATGCCTTTTTTCAACCATTGTGTCTAGTTATTATTCTACCCATAAGGCACGTAAGTACAATACAATTATTAATTGGCCATTGTTTTACAGTAAGAACAACAGAACTTGTGGCTCATCATCCAGACTTCTGTTTTGTAATGTAGTTAAAGATTTTAAATGTACTGAAGATTCAGTATTTATTTTATAGTACTTTTCCGTTTGGAAATGAGAAAATGAAGCAATGCTGTATTTAATAAGATGATCAATCATTGTCAGATTTTTATGTAATTAATCCGCATGGTCATTGTATCTGAAGGATTCCGACTGTCCGACAACAAAACGGAATTTGTCGACGCGACAACTCGTCCGACAATTGATTATGAGTTCAATCTTTAAGACCGTTAGTGATTTTTTATCTTCCGTTGGACAAAAGTCCTTTTGTCCTTAGAGTCTGTTCTTTTTGTAAAGGTACGGCAATGACATATGCTTTCTTTCAACTCACACGCTATCCAACTCAATAACAAACTTTAAGGATTGGAAGATTGTCGGAAGAATAATGGCTTTCACAGAAGAAAGATAGACTTCGTTCTTTCACCAGTTTCTTTTGATTCTTTGGTGATCTTGGTAGGTGATCTGTCCGAAATAATTTCTTTGGAGAAAAACTGTTTATAAGTGTCTATTCAAATGAGCAGGCTAATGAGCTCGGTTCCGGGTTAAAAACGGTACCGTGTTATCCGTTCCTTTCATAGCGGATTTTCTTGTTTATATCGAAGTTCTAGCAGAACCAACGGTGTACTTCTGGCCATGAATCAGATTAAAATATCTCCAATTGGTTCGATTCTTCTTGGGGATCATATTAAGAATTACTACACTTATACGAGTGTGTGTGTGTGTGTGTGTGTGTGTGAGAGAGAGAGAGAGAGAGAGAGAGAGAGAGAGAGAGAGAGAGAAAAGAGAAAGAAAATAAAGCGAAGGAATCTCTTATCAGTTTTTATTTATGTTTTGGTTCTTCCTAAAATTATCTATTATGCATGTTTTAGTTTCTTTCATGAAGACTTTTTTCTTAATGAAAAGGAGATACATATGTCACGTTTCGATTTGAAAGTACCGCCATGCCCCTCCACACACATCTGACAGTGAAAAGAGTAGGGACTAGGAAAGAGCTATTTTTTCAGTCAAACAAACAATTCCCTTCTGTCCTCCATGGGTTAAGAGCTGCTAATTTGTAATAAAAATTTGGTGTACACACAATCAAGTGAGTAAATTTTATATTTTGACGTCAAAGAAACTAAAAATAATAATTGTATTTTAATTTAAAAAAGGGTTGTAACAAAAAATATATTTTTATAAAGAAAACTAAAAGAGATAACATTTGATTTTAAAAGTTATGTTAAAATATTAATTGTATTTTCTAATTGGTGATCAAAAATTAATAATGATAACAATAATAATTTCCTTTACTTTTAATTTTCTTTATAAAATGAGAATTAAATTCGATTTTAAAATTAATCTTTGTAGATTCTGAAATAGGTTTTATTATAGAATAAAAGATTCTTTAAATAATAATTAATAAAAGAAATTGTAATCTTATTTAAAAATAAATTGTAATAAAAGATTTAAATTTAATTAATATTTTGGTCTCGTATTTATTTTGGTTTGAATTGAATATTTGAATGGAACATATTAAAAAAAGGTGCCTGATCAATAAATTAAATTATTGTAGTCAGGTCCGATCATAGAAAAACCTCTGGGACCTTGTTTTCGGTCCTCCGAATTCAGGGTTGGGCCCAAAACAAAAGAGAACATTCTTTCTCAGTCTGTCTGTCTGCCTGTCACCGAGATAGAGTGTATCTCGTTGTATATTTAACTATTTGTCTTTCTATTTACCTTTCTCTCTATATATATTTACTACTGGAAAAAAACTGAGCGTTATCAATCATTTTTTAGTTTTTATTACACATAGATATCTAGATAGATAGAAAGTTATAGAGAGAGCTAGAGAGAGAGAAAGAAAGAGAGAGAAACAGAAAGAAAGAGAGAGAGAGAGAGAAAACCTGTGTTGTATCTGTTTGTGTTTCAGCTTAACTGTGTATGTTCTTTCTTAGACTATAGCTTATGTTTAGTTTCTTTTATCGTGCAATGTTTTTTTGATAAGAAGAAATGAGGGAGGAGAAAGGAGTAAAAGATAGGGATATAGACAGCCAGCCACATGGATAGATAGATAGAAATAGATAGATAGATAGATAGATAGAGAGAGAGAGAGTGTGTGTGTGTGTGAGAGAGAGAGAGAGAGAGAGAGAGAGAGAGAGAGAGAGAGAGAGAGAACGTGTGTTATATCTGTTTGTGTTTCAGCTTCACTGTGTTCTTTCTTAGTCTATAGCTTAAGTTTCGTTTCTTTTATCGTGCTATGTTTTTTGATCAGAAAAAGTGAGAGAGAAGAAAGGAGAAAGAAATAGGGAGACAGACAGCCAGACACTTGGATAGATAGATACATAGAGAACATAGAGAGAGAGAGAGAGAGAGAGAGAGAGAGAGAGAGAGAGAGAGAGAGAGAGTAAGAGAGGGTAGGAGGGAGGGAGGGAGAGGTATATTCTTTCTCAGTCTGTCTGTCTGCCTGTCACCGAGATCGAGTCTATCTCGTTGTATATTTAACTATTTCTCTTTCTATTTACCTTTCTCTCTATATATATTTACTACTGGAAAAAAACTGAGCGTTATCAATCATGTTTTAGTTTTTATTTCGCTTTGGTTTTGAAAAAGAACTGTATATGTATGAATATGTAATCTTTTGGAAATTGGTATAAGCTGATGGAAAAAGATATAAAAATATTTTATCATATTACTGTGTTTAAATATGAGTTTAAATATGTAATTAAACTTTGAGACATCCGGCAGTATTACGGCATTTTATTAATAAATTGGCTTTTTATAAGTTGTTTTCACCAATTGGGTCCGTGAATAAGCAGTTTTTTTTTTGTTTTTTTTTTAATCCGTAGCCGATTCTTTAAGTTCGTCCCGACCTTTCGCCTTGTAAAAGTGTGTCCAATGGGGGTCAACAGGTCTCAAAAGAGATTCGAGGCGTAGCGGACTGCTCCGGGCGATGACACCCAACTGTGAAAAAGAATATTGACTTTACGCCCCGGCGAAATCTCCCTTTAATGACTGGATATTCTTCTGCATAGCTCGGTACGTTCGGACACGACGCGAACACCTCGTTGAATGCAATTATCCGACGGCCAGGTCTGAATTAATGACAGCCGTAAATACGATCTGTCCGGCATTGATTATCGCTGTCGATAACGAAAAGACGTGACGCTGGCTTTACTGTGGAAATTCTTCCCTTCGGCGCGAGATAATTTTCTCCAGTCTACGAACTTGTTCAATAATCAAATTATCCATTTTCAATAATAAATACATCTAGCTTTTATTCTCACTATAATTTGTTGTAAAAATTACACAAATTGTCTGAAGATGAAAAGAGATGATTAACTCATAGCTGTTGGCCCCTAATCCTACAAAAAAAATTTTGTAATTAGTGGCTCTATTATAGTTTTTTTTATATTAGGGAGTGCCAAAACAGCTATCAAAGTTTAATGTGGTTATGTTATCCGTTAACAATGTTATAGTAGGCGGCGTCGGTGGCCGCAACGGTTTAGGCATTGACACGGCGCTCATCACAGTAAGGTAAAGGTCCCGGGTTCGAATCCAGCGGCCTTGCATTCAAACCCGATATTCTTACATATGGTTTTTTTTTTCAAAAACACCGACACCCCGAGGGTTGATATATATACCTCTACGAACCCTCGTAAAAAATATTCTAGTGTCTGCCACTTTATCACTTCTAGTACGAAATTAACAAACTTATAGTCATAATGGTCCGCCTGTTCTGGCTCTTTTCATCAGAAGGCCTCGTTTAAAAAAATATGGAAAATAAAGGAAAACACACACCTGACTAAAGAGAGCTGAGTCAAGCGGACCAATATTTTTTACGTGTTTTGTGCTGAACTGTAAACCTGCCTAAATTTCTTTTATCTAGGCAAAATTTAGAAGGAAAAGTAAATAATATGTTTTAATTCTACTTAATGTTTAAAAAATAAATAAAATGATTTTACATTTGATAGTAATTTGATCAAATATGATTAAGATAAGCAGGGATAAGCGGATCTATTTTCTATGTAGTACAAAATTCATTCTTTTTATTAAAACAAGCTTCAAGTTTTAGAAAAAATGGAAATTAATGAAAATAAAAGAAAATCGCACATCTAACTAAAGAGAGCGGAATCAAGCGATCCGATTTGCTTGTGTTATATGCTGGTCTGTATTCCTACCTAAATTTCTTTTATTTAGGCAAAATTTACAAGGAAAAGTTCCTGAGGAAAACTCAGGATCTCTCAATTTGAGTCAGGTTTTCTTTAAGGGGTTTCTTCGTTCTGTTGATTGATGTACTATTCTATTTTGTTTTTGTTAAGCCTGTAATCCTGTACAATTTTTTTCAGAAAAAATCAGAAGGCAATAAAAAAATCAGGTTTTTTTAGATTTTCAAAAGAAATTGAACACATTTGGTCAGGTTTTTAGAAAATGTGTCCTTCTGTACAAACATCTTTTTTGCATAGATTCTTTATCTTGTGCGATTTTTTTATTGACATATAGAACATAAAATATATATGAGTTTTTTCAATTCAAAAAATGTTAGATCGCCAATAGCTATTATGGTCCCCATATTCTTGCTATTTTGACAAAGTCTTGGCTTTTTCTTCTAATGTAAAAGGATTTATTTTGGAAAAATAACACATATATTGGACAGTCCAATATTTTTTTAAGCAAGCTTTAATGGGTACAAAAATAGTTGAAAAGTTGTCAGCATCATCCTGTTATCTAGATCTGCAAAATCTCGTTGTTGATAACAGGTTTTCTTTATGTTCTTTCTTCCTTCTGTTTGATGATTATTCTTTTTGTTTTAGCTAGGACTGTAATCTGGTACAATTTATTTTCTTTCAGAAAAGCACATAAGGCAATAAAAATTCAGATTTTTGCAGATTTTCAAAACAAATTGATCACATTTGGTCCTGGTTTTAAAAATTGGTTTGTCCTTTTGTTAACAAATATTTTTTTCGAATTAGCCTTTAATCTTGTACAATTTTTTAAAAATTAAAATTGAAATTTTAAAGGAATATCTGAAAATTTTCAATCAAAAAACAGTTTAATTTCACTTTTTTCTTGAATTAATATTTTTAATATATAATCGTTAGAGCATAAAAATATAAGTAACATATACAAATAAACACGTAAGATCTTAAATACACCTGTAAAAGTAAAAATTACGCAGACCTATTTGTTGTGTTTTAATTGTTGTTTAATTTATTTTATTAAAAAGTTCGTAAAGAGATTACGAAACTGTACAATGCGTTTTGCATATTGATTAAAATTCCATGGGATATGCTGGTATACGAACCCAGGACTCCTAGCGTGCCAAATACACGTCCCACCACGTGTCCCTAGCATTTATTTTATTAAAGCGAAATTGGTACTGTACAATAATTAGTCATTACTCATTAATTTGTCCACTGTACCAGCGAATTAAAAAATATTTTAATAGATAAAATATTTATTTGTAGTCAATACTAGCATATTATCTGGAATGCCATCTTGCCCTGTATAATATCGCTGGTTTGTTGAGGTTTCTTTATTTCGCAATTTATTTAATTATTTGTTATTTGTGTGTGGTGTTTAGTGACCCTTAGTTAAATATTATTTGGAGATCGTGAGATGCGGCCTGGTGAGAAGTAGGTTTTAGAAAAACATTTTCTTTATCGTGCCAACTTTTCGATCTTTATGGAGAACATCTTCAGGGCTCAAAGTGTAAGTTTTCTGTGTAAATGTGTCTTGTATATCGTGAGATATTGGATATATATATTGGAATGAATATCTCACTGGCACTCTCTACACGACACACAAGAACGACACATCTACACGAAAAACAAACATTTTGAGCCCTGAAGATGATCTCCATAAAGATCAAAACGTTGGCACGATAAAGAAAATGTTTTTCTAAAACCTACGTCACATCAGACCGCATCTCACGATCTCAAAATAATTATTTGTTATTATTAATCATCAATAACGAAGGTCAAACAATGGTTTTATCCGACTATTCAACCTGGAAAATGTAGTGCTGAAAGGATAGCGAAAACTAGTGGACGTTGATGGACAGAGTTTATAAAATCGGCCCAGAAAATATTAAAATTTGAGTGTGAGGTGATTAGTGACCGTTAATCGATAATTATTCAGAAATCGTGAGATGCAGTCTGGTGTGATGTAGGTTTCAGAAAAACATTTTCTTTATCGTGCCAGCGTTTAGAAATACTTTGATTGAATATAAAAAATATATTTTGCATTGTATAAATTCACTTTTCCATATCGTAAATGTATTTGTTAATTGTAAACAATGTTTGTAAATCCCAGGCCCTGAAGATGATCTCAATAAAGATCGAAACGTTGGCACGATAAAGAAAATGTTTTTCTGAAACCTACATCACACCAGACCGCATCTCACGATTTCTGAATAATTAAAATTTGACTTATTTTCAACTATTTCTGTGCATGCCTTTGATTCCGGGTCGTGTTAAAATTGTCTAATATTAAAATTAACGTTTAATCCTGATTGATAGCCATGTAAAAAAGATTATTTAATTAAAATCTGTTCAAAAGGTGGGCAAGTTGTTTACAGTTGATTTAAATTAAATTCTGAATTAATTATAGGTATTCTAGTTTCTTAAGCGTTGAATAATTTCTGTCTACACCTTATAATATTGAGTATATATTTGAGAATCTGTGAACTTTTCAAGCTTCGCGGCTTATAACTACTAAGGGGTTTAATGTTACCAGCTTGTTTTTTTAAGGTTTTTTTTACCTTGGTGGGTGTGCCATTTGGTACCCTGCGGTGCAAAGGTCGCATAGACGTCTATTTCCTTCTATCCTCGTGAACCTGGCCTGTAATTTGGCCGGGTAACGGACCCGTCGAAATAAACATACACTTCTTCGGCACAAAGACTCTTTTTCTTCTTTTTTTTCTTCTTTCTCCTCTCGGGGGTGATTTTAATAGAACCGATTAAATGGGAACTCGATTCAGAAACGTCAGCTCACGTTTCGTGATGGAGGCCGGTTCTTGTTATGAGGCCCAGTTTATAATTAAATTCAGTCCGACTTGAAATGAATCTTTTAAGGTTTATTGGTTTGATCATCCAAGTTGAGCACGTTTCTTATATGTTGTGAATTTATGTCTCCTTGTTCGTCCCACGGTGCCCAGTTCATCAGATTCAATTTCAAAATAATCAACTAATTCAATTCAACTAGTCAAGTTAAGAGAAAACGAAACGTGAATTGGCAAGATTCAGACAAATTGCATTGTCTGGTTCAACGGTCTGTGAACCTTAAGGTCATGCCGGGGGAGGGGGTGAACAGTCGGCAAAAAAAAGTGAAATTTGGGCCCAGATAAATCCAAGACGATAATCTGCCTGATTTGAAAAAAAAAGCGGGCTTGTCATCGTGGATTTCAAAAAGGTACGAAGGGTCGGTGAAAGTTTCCAGTTTACCAAGAAGATATTTACGTGCTACGACAAAGAAAATTATTAGGATAAACTCTTAGGGAAACAGGACATTTTAAAGAAAATTAAGATTTTTTTTTCATTCATGAGGTTTTCCAAAACGGTAAACTAGAAATTTGGTCTTATATGTTAAGTGTTTTTAAGTATTTTGTGCTGAAAAAACACTACGATGATAAATAAAAAGAAAACAGCTGAGATTAATTTAAAAAAATATTAAATACAAAAATGTCTCCTAATTATTTCTGTTTTAATTGATTTTTAAAAAATATTACACTTCTATATCTCTTTCTTACATGATTCTATTTTTTATTTTAGTGGCCGGGTACCTTGGTATATTTTACAAAGAATTGTGTGAAAAGTATGAAAAGTTACTGTTAGTTGTTTTCTCCTGTCTCCATTTTTATATGCCTTTTATTTATTTATCTTTCAAATATTCAAATCACTGCAACTATAAATAATTCACTAATCAATCGATCAACCCCTCTCAGTATTGCCGGAAGTACCTCTGAGCGGAAGACGTTAATGATTCAAAAATAAACTGCAAATTTATCATCATGTAAGAATTGAGTGATTGATTTATGTATTATTCCTAGTCGCAGCCTTTTGAAAAATGGAAAGGGAGAAAGAGGTGTTCATAAGATAGTTATATTCATGGGTAGATAAATAGATAGATACATAGATTTATAGATTGATAGAGAGAGAGAGAGGGAAAACGAGAAGGGGTGTAAGAGAGAGAGAGAGAGAGAGAGAGAGAGAGAGGGAGAGAGAGAGTGAGAGAAAGTGAAGGGGAGAGAGAAAGAGCGATAGTCAGAGAGAATGAAAGATTAATTTATATTTTTTATAGTCCCCCTTCTCTTTCTCTCTCTCTCCCATTCTCTCTCTCTCACTCTCTCTCTCTCTTTCTCTTTCTCTCTCTCTCTCTCCCTTACATTTCCATTTCTCTTTCCCATTCTCTCTCCCCCTCTCTCCCCTTTCCATTTTTCTCGCCCATTCTCTCACTCTCTCTCTCTCTCACTCTCTCTCACTCTTTCTCTCTCTCGCCAACTTTCTTTGTTTAATTTAATTGATAACTATTTAATGGATTTGTTACGCACAATACTAAAAAAGTTAAACAAAATATTGTAATCCCAAAAAGTAAAACTAAAAAATGTAACATGTCGTAAATGGATATCTACTTTACATTTTGAGAAAGATTATTTAATTTTTTTTAATACATATATTGTATATTATAGAGTTATATCTATATATATATATATATATATATATATATATGTGTATATACAGTTATCTATCCATCCACCCATCCATCTATCTATCATATATCTATCTATCTATCTATCTATCTATCTATCTACCTATCCATCCATCCATCCATCTATCTATCATATATCTATCTATCCATCCACCCATCCATCTATCTATCATATATCTATCTATCTATCTATCTATCTATCTATCTACCTATCCATCCATCCATCCATCCATCTATCTATCATATATCTATCTATCCATCCACCCATCCATCTATCTATCATATATCTATCTATCTATCTATCTACCTATCCATCCATCCATCCATCTATCTATCATATATCTATCTATCCATCCACCCATCCATCTAACTATCATATATCTATCTGTCTATCTATCTCTATCCCTATCCATCTTTCTATGCATCATACGTCTATCCATCGCTTCTATCTATTTAGCTCTCTATCTATCTCTTTCCCTACGGCAAATCACTGTGACTATAAATAATACATAAATAAATGTATATCACCATCGCCTTCTCCGTCCAAAGTTTTTGATAGTCCATTATCATTTGCTTCCTAACCCTTCATCATCATAAAAACTAAATACAGATATAATAAATATACAGATTTAATAATGAACTAATAAATTAATTGATTATTCATCTTTCTAGTTCACCTACCAAAATCATTCACCCTCCTGCTGCTCTTAATCCCTCAATCAATCTTACTTTCTAGTTATCACCTATTTATTCCACTTATTTTCAATTCAAACTCTTTTTCTGGTTATTACTTAACACTTATACTTGTTTATCAATTAACTATTATTTCTCGTTATCAATCACTATTCCCCCTTACTTATAATTCGATAAGTTCACCTCTTAATCACTCATTATCTCTTTTTATTATTTAATTCCATTATTTAAAATTCAACGTATTATTAAATATTTAAATAAATATACCTATAGCGATGAGTATGCAGAGCTCGATATCAATTTCTATTTATTTTCCATTATTTATAGTTCACCCAGTACCCCTCTTAAAAATTCATTCTCACTTTTTGTTAATCAGTTTATGTCATAATTTTAAAATCAACTTGCATCATTTGGAACTATCGAATAAATATGGCTCGATCAATCAGTCTGCTCGATATTAATCAGTATTTTATTATAATCTCGATAGTTTATAAATCGTTTTGAATCCCTTTTAATTACGCTCAACCATCATTTCTAATCTCATTTTCTTCTTCGTTATCAATCACTTGTCTTTACTTACAGTTCTTTCAATATCCATCATTATCAGTCAACATATTTAGCTATCAAACTCTAGTTTCTCTCCTAATCATTGAATGATTGTACATTTTTATCAATCACAACCTATTTCTCATTATGAATCCCTTATTCTCCTTATGTATAGTTATTCAGTGTCCTTCGTAATTACTCAATTATTATACATTTTTATAAGTTAGTCTCTTATCCTCGCAACCAATCAGTTATTATCATCATTACCTCATATATCATTAAAAAGTTTCAGTAGTAATTACTCAATTATTAAATGTTTTTATCAATCAATCTCCATTCCTCGTCATCAATCTGTTATTCTCCTCATATATATATATATATATATACGTGTGTGTGTGTGTGTGTAATCATTATGTAGTGTCCCTCGTTATTACCCAATTATTAGATGTTTTAATCAGTCAGGCTTCCTTTCTCGTAATCAATCACTTATTCTTCTAATATCTAATTATTCCCACGTAATTACTCAATTGTCAATCATTTTTACCAATCAGTTTATTTTCCTCAAAATCAATCATTTATTCTTCTTACATATAATTATTCAGTGTCCCTCGTTATTATTCAATTTCGTATGAATCAGTCGCTTTTTTTTTTATCAAACTCCCGTGACTTTTCATTATTCTTATTCACCACTAATCAGTCTTTCTTGTTTTGCATCGATCTCTTCCTTTTAATCAAATGTGTGTGTGTGTGTGTGTGTGTGTGTGTGTGTGTGTGTGTGTGTGTGTGTGTGTGTGTGTGTGTGTGTGTGTGTGTGTGTGTGGGCGTGTGTGTGTGTGTGAGAGAGAGAGAGAGAGAGAGGGTGAGAACGTATGAGGGGCGGTATACATAACAAGATGTAACATACAAAAAATACTGTTTAAATGTAAAGGGTTTTGAAAATTAGATTTAAAAAACATCAATCTTTGTTATAAATTAACGTTTAATTAAAATATTATGATACAGTCTTGTAATAAATTTTTTTTTTGTAAGTTTGCATATGACTTCTTGGCTAAAAGAAATTAATTCAACTGAGAGCGACTCGACTCATCGACAAACTGGCCTTATCTATTTGAAATCCAGGAAGGATTTTTCTATTATCAAAATTTGTAAATAATAAAAACTATTGTCTACCATGTTTTTAAAAAACTTTCTAGATTTGCGAAAGTCCTGTCTAATTTTGAAAAAGTTTGCCAACCGTCAACGTAACGCTTATTTTACGCTTTTGGAGTAAGGAAAGGTGGGGACACTGCATAACACTTTAGCAAATCCATGATACTAAGCGCATAACCGGTACGCACTGCGTAGTTGTCTTTTTACCGTTCTATTCACAAATTGTCAAGATATTAGACATGATTTGAAAAATTATTTATTGCTTAATGGAATTTAGAAAATTTTAAAAAGTAAACCAAAGCAGCGAAGGCAGACCGAAAAGATCCGAAACGAGCAATCTACCATGTGTACCTTATCGTTTCAGATCGATCTACTGGTCTACTTATATTTACTGGTTTTGTCTGTGAGACAAGGTTCGTTCTTCAGAGGCTGCGTTATTTTGTCTACCTTGTTCTTTTGATAAGTATGTAAAAAAGACAAATTGTCGTCTTTTATATCGGAGTCGTTGATGGATATTGATGGACCAAGGAAACCAGGGAGTATATGTGGACTAGGATGACCAGGACGCTATCGAGCAACAGAGAGCATCAAATCGTTTCATCGAGTTGACTTGTTAGATAAGGTTCGATCCATTAATCAGTTCAGCCAAAATAGACGGATTAAGACAAACCTTTTTGATTGCCATTGACGTAAGGTTTAGGCAAGATAACCTATCATGTCACGCTGAAATCATTTTGACAGAGGAAAGTGATAAACAATTAAGAAAATGCCATTGAACTGTGGAAATCAGAAAATAACTTTGTGTTTTTCTTCGTTCGAGGGCTCGGGCCAATAATCATTAAGAACCTGTTTGTTTCCTTATTATTCATTACTAATTAATTATGTAAACTTTTACAGTTGTTCTGTTCGAACATGGAACAGTTGTGTCATAGGTCCTATGCTTAGTTAATGGCAGTCTCTAGAATTCCTTTTTTGAATTTAAGGGACAGAATTGTTTGCTTTTATTTTCCTTCTGAATATCAAATTAAAAAGATTCGTTTAATGGCCTTTGCTTTCGCAATCNGAGAGAGAGAGAGAGAGAGAGAGAGAGAGAGAGAGAGAGAGAGAGAGAGAGATGTAATTCGGTCGTTATCTGAATCCAGCAAACCAAAAATCGTAGATAACAACCATATTATAGGTTCATCTTAGCTTGCTTATTTTTACATGTTTATTATATAATTTTTTTTTTACACTGTGATTCGTTGGTTCCAATTTGTCTTGAGATAGGAATAATAATGCCAAATAATTTCGTCCAATTTAGGAAAAAGAGATGTTTGTACCTCAGCCCGGTTAACTGCAAATTGTTTCATTTATCGTCTGATGGTACCGCGTACTTTTTTCTATAACAGTACTGCAACAACTGAGCAATAACTAGAGTGCACTTTATCCACTATTCCCCTTAGCGATTTACGCCAATTTTTTGTAATGTCAGGCTCGTTCAGGCCTGGCTGACCCAGATGGCCGGCTCTCCGTGGAGCTGACCCGTTATGGCCACTCATAAACCCGTCTGGCCCAGATTTTTCGCCTTTTTCGTCAGCAACGGTCGTCTCAGCGGCTCAGACGATAATTGATCCCTCATCACGCATGGTAAAATCTCGAATACCGAAAAACAGCCCGACTTTAAACGCCGCTTTTGTGAAAACCCTTCTAATTAAGCATTTATATCGTTTAAACTAAATATTCATTTTTATTAGCGTATAGGGAGAGAAACACATTTCGTAAATATAGTGAAAACTAACGGTAAAAGTGCACCGACAGAAGTGTTCCTACATAGTATCTTCCTCTAATTACCATTATTTAAGGACCTGGTATCGCAAAGGTCATGACTACCCTTCATTGATTGATGATTCTTGTCGCAATCGCCTGTCGCAAAACATTGACAATTTAGCAGTATTTCATGATTGTAAGTAAATTTGCTATGTTCTCCTTAAGTGATGATTAGTTGGAATTTCATTGCACGTGGTTCACATGGTGGCGAGATCATGTTATTGGTTGTTTTCTAATCCCCGATCCTTAATGAGACCAAAACTTCTTCATAATGCCTTCTTGAGCTACAATGAACTTCTACTGTTTTTTGTTTCAAAAAAATTATTTCTTTGCACACCAAGTCATACTTCTTCTTATTATGGGAAAGATTTTAATTAAACAACCATGATTACCTTCTCTGGTCGTTCAATGATCAATCGGTTAACTTCTTGAGCTGATTGCGAATCCATTGCCTGCTGTGGCTGTATATCCAGGATTCCTCTTTGAAACAAATTACTTATGGACATGATAACAATTATTGAAAACGGCAAACTGTAATTAATTGATATACGATGCTAAGGGAACAGTTTTTTGTAGATGACATCATCTCAAGAACATTGTTGTTCTTGGAACCATAAGGTCATGTTTAGCTTGTCAACTGCTAGACATTAATCATATTACTGGGTCCGTAGATTTTCGCTAGGTATCAGCTGGACGGATACAGTGATATTTGTTAATAGGTTTTCAGAAGTTACAAACCAGTAGTTTAGTCTTGAATAATATTGATCTACCGCACGCTGTGTCATCTGGCCATCTTTGGATCTACTCTCAAACACAAATGAAAGGAAAAAAAGAAGAAATTGTTTTAACAGATCAAACCAGCAGAACAAATAGGCAGACCTAAATGATCAGGAATGACTAAACCAAAAAAATCAGTGTTTCGTGCTTCATGTTTTTTTAGTTGGTGGTAAATCTGTAGTTTTGGGTTGGATAATTGTAGTCTGCCCATCCTCACTGGTTCCTCTGGCCACCTTCAGACTCACACCCGACGCTTAAGGCAGGAACATATAGAAAAAAGTGTACTGTTTTTTTGTAGATTTTCGAGCTGCATTTGATTCGCCAGATAGAAATCTTTTATTTTATAAACTGCACATGATAGGGTTATCGAATAAATTTATAAATGTTTTAAAAAGTCTGTACGAGGAAACTGAATCTGCTGTGTGGATGAAGGAGGGAATTTCCAATACCTTTAAGACAAACATAGGGCTAAAGCAAGGTTGTTTACTATCTCCACTTTTATTTTCGTTATATATCGATGATCTATGTGATTTTGTAGGCGGTGGATTGCATATTGGGTTGAATGTTCGTTGTTTGCTCTATGCAGATGACATTGTATTATTAGCAAAGGAGCCCAGTACACTGCAGAAAATAATGGTATTCCGCAGAGGGGGTAGGCTTGGGAGAAAAGAGGTTTGGAACTATGCTGGACAAAATATTGAGATTGTAAACTATTATAAATATCTGGGTATATATCTCACGCCGCAGCTTGCTATGGAAAGACATCTTAAAGAAAAATTAAATGTAGCCAAATTTGGTATTAATACTACTGGGAAGTCTCTCTTGTCGAATAGTGATGTTCCCATTTCGGCAAAATATAATGTATTTAACTCTGTTTCCAAGGCGGGAATGTTATATGGTGCTCAGGTTTGGGACCATAAATGGTATGACAGTATGGAAAAATTGAATAAATATTTTGTCAAAAGGTTCTTTTCCTTAAGAAAGGATACACTGGATTATGTCTTATATTTGGAGACATTGTTTTTCAACACATTAAGCCTGCATCTGACATACATCCAAAAAGTTTTATCATTGTCTTCTACTAGACTTCCTCGAATTTTGGCCTCGAAAATACTAGACAAAAAAATATTTTGTGCAAAAGAATTTGACAATTTGTGTATACAACACGGTTTAACCCCCTTGAGTTACTCTGACGTAAATAAAAATAATGTGAAAAGCTTGGTAGATGTTTTGAGAACTGATTTTAAAAATAAATTAAAATTTTAATTAAATTAAAACACAACGGTCTGTCTTTCATGGCTTATACAAAGAACTGAATCTAGAATTAGGAGAAAATCACCATTATTTAAATAAAAATTATAACTTGAAAATGATAAGTGTGATAATGAAAGCAAGAGGTACTCGGTCCACAGAAATGAGTAAGCGTATCGTTGTGCTTTGTGTAATTTAAGTGTGTATGAGGATGGGTTCCATTTTTTGGCGGTGTGCCCTATATTGAAGGAATACAGACTTAGGTGGTTTGGCAAATTGTTTTTAGAAAAAAATGAAGTAATCTCATTTTTGAATTGGCAGAACTGGCACAGTCTCTACAATTATGTTTTGTACTCTCTAAAATACAGAGCGTTTCTAGTCGATAATTTCAATTATTAATAAAGTATTGTGTAAATTATAACTATTTGTATTTGTATTGTTAGTATTAGTATTCGTATTATTAACATTATTAATATTATTCTGTTTTTCTTTTGGCAACTCGACAGACAGCCTGTGGGCTATTGTCTAGGATGTTTTGTACTGAATATTTTCTGTAAAATAATTTTTATTGCAAATAAACATCATTATCTATGTGTAGAGATTAGTGACCGTTAATCGATAGTTATTCAGATATCGTGAGATGCGGTCGGGTGTGATGTAGGTTTCAGAAAAACATTTTCTTTATCGTGCCAACGTTTCGATCTTTTATTGAGATCATCTTCAGGAGTGCCTCTCAACACGACACACAAGGATGGCACAATTACACAGAAGACAAACACTTTGAGCCCTGAAGATGATCTCAATAAAAGATCGAAACGTTGGCACGATAAAGAAAATGTTTTTCTGAAACCTACATCACACCCGACCGCATCTCACGATATCTGAATAACTATCATTATCTATCTATCTATCTATAGAAATAATCAGTAACTGCCAAAGTATAGTGATCAGTGATATTTAGTTCTTGGGTCTACGTGGAGCTATATGTTGTGATATGTATAATAGTAAGAGAGGGAGAGAGAGAGATTTGCAGATTGATAAATAGAAAAATATAGAGAGATAGTGCATTGACTTTTACGCCATTTTAGCACACTGTAACTTTGTGAACTGTACTTGAGTACCTTGAAATGAAAAGTATCTTATAATAGTGTAATTATCAAACTTTCTTTCGTCTCTTTCATATTCAAGGAACATCACTTGAAATTATATAATGTTGCTTGTTAATAACATCACGGCCGCCAATCCGATCCGTATGCTTGTCAGTTCGAAGCTCCTCGGAATCCTAGCAGGTTGTAATTCGAAAAAGCGGTCTTGGATAATGATCGGGCCTCGAGGAGTGCTTTCAAACAGCTTACTTTCATAATGAGCGGCCCGACGGCAAATTCGTGAGGAAAACGGCCGATTTTCCCCCATCGGAAAACCGGGTTAAACAGATTGGACCATTTACGTGTTAGGATTACAAGGGATAATCGACGCTATGGTGTACCAGGAGCAGACGACGGGGCGCGATACTGTTAACCCGTTCTGCCCCACTCGTCTGCTTAATCAAATTAACTATTTGAGACGCACGTACGTTGTTTAATTTAATCTCAATTTCAAAAGCCTATTTCATAAAGGAAAAAGTAGGAAAAGCGTACCGAAGCACAATTCTGGAACATCCATCAACTTCATTCATATTAATCATTCTTTCTAAGTTCTTGGTTGAGATAAAAAAGTCAGTGTCACGAGCGGAATTCGAACCCACGACCTTCGGCTTAATACGCCGCTGCTCTACCTTTTGAGCTATCGTGACTTCGATCCCCTCGGGCACAAACTCACCATCTCAACCTACAACAGTTAGAACTTTCCCTCTTTTTGCCATTTTAAATTAATTGATTGGAAGAACTAACTTGGTCAATTAACTACGAAAACGTAAATGAATTCATTCATAATTTTATGTTTACACTTTAACATTTGATTTAAACATACCAATACGAATCGATTTATTACTGACCTAGCAATAAACACAATAGATTACAAGATAAACAAACATCCTTAAAGAAAAATACATACATAAAAAGAAATACATTCATTCCCCCGTGTCTCTTTTCAATTTCTTCTTTCTTTGGCAAAATAACAATGCTCATCCTCCCAACTATGTAAATAATAACAGTAAATAACTTAAGAACAAGTGGTTTGACCTGTGAATGGTTAATCTTGAACCTATCCCATTAGTTTAGTCATTCTTAATAATTTTGGTTTGTTAAAAAAATTTCAACTCTGCCGTATGAGAATTGTTGTGTGTCGGTCTGAAGTTGGAGAGATGAACCATCAAACTGTGGCAAACCAAAATTATCCAAGCCAAAACTACAAGTCTACCACTAACTATAAAGAAATATCCCTGATCTCTTTAGTCTGGCCGTTCCGGTTCATTTTGGTCTACCTATGCTCGCTGGTTTGTCTGTTAGTACTATTTTAACTTTTTCTCTATCGTAAGTTTGTGTGTACTTCTTAAGATGGCCAGAAGGACGTCTGAGCGGTCGACGAAAATGATTCAAAACTAAACTGCAAATTTATCATCACATAAGGATTGAGTGATTGATTTATGTATTATTCCTAGTCGCAGCCTTTTGAAAAATGGAAAGGGTGAAAGATGTGTACATAAGTTATATTGATGTATAGATAAATAGATAGATATATAGATTTATAGATTGATAGATAGATAGTTAGAGAGAGAACGAGAAGGAAGAGAGAGAGAGAGAGAGAGAGAGAGAGAGAGGGAGGAAGGGAGGGAGGGAGAGAGACAGAGAGAGAGAGAGGGAGAGAGAGAGAGAGAGAGAAAGAGAAGGGGTGAGAGAGTGAGAGAGAGAGAGAAAGGGAGAGAGAGAGAAAGAGAGAGAAAGGGAGAGAGAGAAAGAGAGAGAGAGAGAGAAATAAAGAGAGAGACAGATAAAGAGAAGGGGAGAGAGAGTGAGAGAGAGAGAGAATGGGTGAGAGAGAAAGAGAAGGGGAGAGAAATAGAACGATAGTGAGAGAGAATGAAAGATTAATTTATATTTTTTATAGTCCCCCTTCTCTTTCTCTCCCTCTTATTTCCATTTCTCTTTCCCATTCTCTCTCTCCGCTTTCCATTTCTCTCGCCCATTCTCTCTCTCTCCATATCATTCTCACTCAGTCACTCTCTCTGTCTCTCTCTGTCTCTCTCTCTCTGTCTCTCTCTGTCTCTCTCTCTCTCTTTCTTTCTTTTTTCGCTCTCTTTACTTTTTCTCGCTCTTTCTCTCCCTTATATAAATCACTACAATTATAAGTAATTATTTACTTTTAATATAAATATAAATCCCTCTCGTACTACCTTTCTTTTCTCTCTCACGCCCTTTTTTTCTCATTTTTTAGGTAAAACCGATAAAACATTATTGACTTATTTTGTTTATCATGTATGAGCGAAGCAATCGTTTAATTGAGTTATAGGTTCCGCTTGGGAGGAAAATAATTTCATTAATGATTTTATTGTTACCTCCGCCGTCCGTATTTTGGCTTCTGAGCTTGTTTTTATTATATTGAGTGGTGCCGGAAGATAGAAACGGTCGAATTATAATAATGTAAAGAAGCCTTCAGACCGTTGCGACTCATTCAAGAAGTAACGGTACCCTGTGAGAAGAGACATAGCGCCAGAGCCGAGAGGATTGTCGCAATTTGTACGAAATGAAAAGGTGTAGGATGAAAATGGACTATTTGCTCACCATTGTAACAAAATAGATAGTCATGTTTTTTGTCCTTTTTAATTTGAATATGCGATGAACTTGCGGCTTTTACATTTAAGCTCGAAACGGGTTTACACGTTCGGATGGGACCGAGATTTATCGGCCAGCTCAACCATAACCGTTTCCTTTTCGCGGTGGATTTGGGTCACCTTGATTCAACGCGTAGGAGAGATCCAGGTAGAAAAATTTCAACCTGTTCCCTGAACGTTCAACCTGCGGATGAACACGTGTTTACACAACGAAATTTATTCAAACCTGATTTTTTTATTGCATTAAAAATTCAACTTCTGGGATATTTATCAGACTTATAAGTGTATTGAGGTTACAAAGGGAATGAATCTGTCTTTTAGAATAAATGTTTAACCCTGTTAAAACATAGAAAAGCTGTATTTGCATATAGAATGGAATTGTGTGTTCTTGCGTTTACAGTTAGGCCTTTTACTTAGAGACTTTCTTCGACCTTTCAAACGGCTCGCCCCACTGAGCGAGCTTTGGAAGACAGACGAATTGATTGATATTGATACGTCGATGATTGATGAACTTCGGGTTTGAAGTTTAGGGAGTAATGCACTGCAATTAGCGTCAAACCTCAATTCAACAAACGCCTGCCGATTCTATTGTTTTTCTCCGGACGGTTCGTGACCGTCGGTAAGGCAAACACGGTCTGCGGTCTACGTCTTCCTCTTCCTGTGGACCGCAGGAGCAACGGAAAAAACGTTCCGTTCCATATTTTTTTCTATTAGGTGGATCCTGTGAATGTTACGGTATTCTTAAGAGAGATTTTTAAACCACAAGATCTTTTTTTGGAAGGGCGTCGTGGAGACGTAATAAACAGTGGTTTTTCCTGTTCCCAGCCACAAATATGGAATTGTCAACCTAAAACTGACATAAAATCTTTTTTTATTTCTAAATATATCTTATTTCTAAATAAATATTATTATAAAACTTTTCTTTTACAGATGGTGACGAAAGCTGCATGGGCACTCTACAGGCTGATTTTCTGCGTAGCCGTCTGCAGTGCTGCCACGAGTTTCGGTGAGTGTCGAAACCCTCCGCTGAATATAATCACTCTTAGCGCTAAACATAATTAACAAATAGTTTTATTATATTCCCGTTACGCAATCCTAGCTTCATCCCATAGTCATCAGGAGTTAATGAAACTGTGAGAAGCTTTCTGAGATTGATAACGGTCAATGTCCTATCCTTGTGAGAAAAACAGCCGTGTGCAACCGAAACGGTTAATAGGCCGTTTGAATGTGAGAGTATGCAGCAAAGAAACGGAATAAAGTATAATCCGCCTTTTGATAGCCTCGTGATGGAGAATATAAAAGATTTACGGCCTATGGAATCTAACGTTTTCCCAATCACGGAATAAATATTGGCACAGTTAGTCGTTCTCTTTCTTTTCTTTTTAATTACTAGGACGCCATTTACTCCTGTTCCTTCAGTTTAGTTTAGACTATTGTTTCAGATTTGTAGACGAAACGTAATCAGGTCGGAACAAGAACGAACGGAGAATTGACGACAATCCAATGGGAGAAAATAGTGCAAAATGATAAGTTTCTTATTTATAAAAATGTAAGGTGATATTAATTAACATAGTTGTACAGTTAATTGTCAACACAATATTATCATCTTTTACTAGAATACAAATACCTTCAAAGTAGCAGTTTATTTATAGCAGTTAGCAGATAGATAACATGCTTTATTTACATTAAAAAGGAGCATTATATATTATACAATACTTAAATCATTTTATAGCATGGATGGTTATCCGTCTGCCGGAAGTTGGCTGTTCCAAAAGCAACCCGGAACGCGTTTTATACCCTAGATACAGGATACCTCTGTCAGCATGGGACACTGGGCCGCAAAATGAAAGATATCTTCCCTCTTAGGTTATAGAACGCACACAAAAAATTTCCGTCGTCTTCCTTCCATGGCACAGCAGTGAGGAATACTTGCTCGCATCTAAGTTTAAGTAGCCATCGAAGTGTCGGGAGTTTCATAGAACTACTATCTGGAACGTTTAAGTCAAAAGTTGACTTAAGTCTACGGCCTTAAAAAGAAGATACCTGTTTGAGCACAGAACTCGATGCTCACACAGTCACGATGTTGATCACCTAGCCTGCACAAAAGTTCCCCGGGATAATTGGGCCAACTCGAGAGGTTTTCTAAACAAAAAGAACCATATTGAAAAACTAATGTATGCCATTGACGAAACCAAGAACCATTAGATTTAATAACCTCGAGAGCAGTAATTTTGGAGATTCTAGCAACAGGGCCATTGAGTACCCGTAAACAAATAAAGGCAAGGTAAGCGTAAAAAGGAAAATTGTATCCACTGCCGTCTCAATACAAAGAATGTAGTTTGGAGTGGAGTTAAGCAATGAGAAGATCTTCCTAATAAAAAAACGTACTCTTTCAATCTCTACATAACGCTGGAACCCCCACGACTGGCCTGCATAACGTAAAATAGAACGGCACACTGTATTAAATACCTTGTATTTGGGAAAAACAGGGATTAGCTTCTGGGCCAAAAAGTCACACTATGTTCTATTCAAAGCAACCTTCGCCACTGAAGCTTTGATTTTTAGATGAGGGGTAAAAGAGAGATCTGGGAGTAAGGACAACAGCAGTTAGTAATTGTACGCTTTCCTTTGAGATTAATACTGCAGAGGGTCTTCGGGGCGTTTTCTTTCAAACATTCTCACGTTGCGTATTGGAGATCTATTTCCTCTTGAGCATGTTGCGGTGGTTTATCATTACAATGTGGAGCATTTCATATAAAAACTTAATGTTAGGACTAGGAAAATAAATGGTCACTAGATTCCGGAGGCCGGGAGCAGATGATTGCCAGGAGGAAGGAGAAACAAAGGACATATCCTCTGGAGGTGCGAAGGTTGCAGGCTGAGATTCCCACTCCTGGGAAAGGAAAAGCCTACAAGAGAATCCTTGAGAAAACTTCTTGATTTGACAAAATATCTGCAGCTTTAACGAAGAGCTCTAGATAGTAATGGAGATTGCACAATAGAACAATATTGGTCACAGTGCGTAAGGTCGTCAAGAGGCTGACACTTTTTAACCATAACCTTAACCTTCTTAACCTCTTTAATTAGTATGTAGTAGATAGATCAATCGTAAGACTTTGTTTGTTTGATTTTTTTATTAGATTATGTCTACTCTCTACAAAAGATATGATGAGAGTTTTTGAATACTGCCAAGTTCAATGGGTGATCTGCTGCTCAAGAGGTGTTCGTTTCATCATTTTTTTATTACAATTTCATATGTACATGTTTACATACAGTACATGACCAACAGAGGTTACCTGTATTATGTATATTGACGGACTGAGGGAGTGTGAATTGTGGTAAATTTGAACATCACGAGTTTCAACATGCGTGGCCAATAATATCCATCCAAAAAAACAGTGGGCCTAGTATGCTCTCTTGGGGCACTCTTATTTTTTTTAGGAACGAAGCCATCAATAGCCACTATAGACTTCCGAAAATTTATGAGCCTGTCCGATTGAGTAGCAAACCACTTAAATAATATACCTCCAACTTTCTGATGAGTATATCATGACGAACCGCGTGAAAGATTTAGATAAATCTAGGAATATTCCGACTGCATGGTCTCCCTCGCCCAAAGAAAGATTCAGTGTCATGAACTTCTTGAAGTTCTTCGCACAGCAAATTGTTTCGAAGTAAACACAAACTGAACAATTGACAATATCAGATTTAATAAGAGTTTTTATAAATATTCTTATTTGCATAAACTTTATTGTTTTCTCAACGCATCATGCACCAAACATACCGCCCACCTAAAACCTACTAAGATTTAGTATAAATTTTCCTGGACGCCTATTTTGTGAAATTGGTACAAGACTGTTTTATTATAAAAACATTCTTCCTATTATTAAATAATTTCTCATAGAAGCACATCATTCCGATACAAATCGACAAGCTAGATCTGTTGAGAATAATTTTATTCTCTTCTTAATAGAAATTACGGCAAAATACAAAAAAAATATTACATGTCGAATAGGGTCAAAAGCTTTGGATATATCCAGTACTAGTCCAACTATCTTCCTCATCCAAAGAAGAGTGCCAGTGGCAACTCCTTGAGAAATTTTTCTAAGCAAATAATTTCCAGTGAAGGCAGATTATTCCGACCTGACGAATCTGGTTGAGTTGCTGTTGAAGAATAATTTTATCCTATTTTGATGGATTATATGATTATCGCAACTTTGATATGGCTTTGTAACCTATTTTTTCTATAATTTTCAATGGTATTATCACAAATTTTTAAATAATTCTATATCTAAGTGTTCTTCCTATATCCAAATGTAATTTCTCCAATAAAATTTAGTAGTAGGACAGAATTAAGGAAAGGCTTAACCATAAATTATACCAGGAGGCGGCGGAGGCCGCAACGATTGAGGCGTTGACACGACTCTCATCACTGTAAGGTAAAGGTCCCGGGTTCGAATCCAGCTGCCCTGCATTCGAACCCGACATACTGACAAATGGGCTTTTTTTTCAAAAGCATCCGCACCCTCAGGGTTTATATGACCATTGCTGTTGCAAACCCTCGTAAAAAAACATACCGCCCACCTAAAATCTGCCAGAATTAAATTTAAATCTTTCTTGACGCCTGTATTAGTAAAGTCACGCAAAGCAGTTTTATTATTTTTAAAAAAATCCCACGTAAAGCAATTTTCACGAAGGCCCAATGTAACTCAAGCAGACAGAACTGTTGAATAATAAATTTATTAACCTAAATAATATCAAAATTTTGATTTCCCTAGATGAGGATATTAGGAAATAAATACATTTTTTTTTTAATGTTTGGTAAATAACTTTTCATGTAGGCAGTTCATATCAATTATCTCAAGAGAAAGATCTGTTGAAAAATAATTTTATTCTCTATTTAATTAAAAATCTATTTTTTCTTTAGAGTTTTTATAGTTTTCTAAAACTTTATGACAAATTTTTAAATGTTTCCATAAGTGGGTTTCCCTAGATCCAAAAGTAGTTTCATATTACAAATCAAATTTAGTAGAGAATTTAGAGCATTAAGCAATGGCTTAACAATAAAAAATAACAAAGGTAATAACATTCTTTATCAACAAGCCTATTTATATAAACGGATCAAGGGATTAACGCGTCACGCACCAAACATACCGCCCACCTAAAATCTACCAAAATTAAATTTAAACCTTTTTTGATGCCTATAAAGGATGCAAGACAATTGTAATATTTGAAAGAAAATTTCCCTATTAAAGCAATTTTCATGAAGGCACATCCCGATGTAATTCAAGCACAAGAGCTAAAAAATAATTTTATTCTTTCTTTAATTGACATTTCAAACTATTTCTTGTTGTGGCTTTCTGTAGATTTCGAGAAGGTGATCACAATTTTCTAAGTATTACCATAACCAAGTGTGCTTATCCAAATCCAAAAGTAATTTGGTATTACAAATAAAATTTAGTAGTAAAGCAGTAAGCAGTAACCATAACAATAAATTATAACAAAGGGAATAAAAAGTTTTATTAATATTCTATTTATACAAACTGATCAATGACTCAACGCGTCTCGTACCAAACATACCGCCCACCTAAAATCTACCAGAATTACATTAAAAAGTTTCTTGACACGTGTTAGGAGAGGGATATAAGAGATATTATTTTTTTTAAAAATCTTTGTTTTTCTTCTATTTCTTGGCAAGTAGTTCGTTGGATAAATGTTTGTGTAACTTGTTTTTTCTTCCTGTTCTTTTATTGTCATTATATAGAAGTTTTAAAGACTTATTTCTTTTTTTTTGGGAAAAAACCATGTCACTGTAAAAAAAATGGTTTTGTGAATTGTAGAATTTCTACCTCGTAATCTTATCTGAAAAGATTAACAGTCCTAGACATGTCAGTATGCCCGTTGGTCAAAAGGTATCGGCAAAAGATTTATTAGATGGGTGGACCGGAGAAATCCGAATTAACAATTCGATACGGGGGTCAGGTGTAAACCATTTGTTTCTTTCTGTTCTGTTTTGCATACTCTGATGCCATTTCTCAAGCTGATCCAATAAATCTGCCGTACATGACCTGCACCATTATCTACGTCATGTACGAAGAATGCAGCCTGAAAATCGCCCTAGAGGCTATGTTTTTTTCGCACTATAGGGCACGGAAAGTGCGTTCGGGTCAGCGAATGCCCACGAAAGGTAAAAGGTTAAAAATCCTGTTAACTTTTATAACAGGCCTTAGGCGCTCACATTCTCTTTTAATAAGTTCTTTATAAAAGTTTTGTTTTAAGTTCGTCTATTGTTCATTGGCTTTTCCAATGATCAAAATATTTCCAAATAAATCGTTGCTCTTTAAGTTTAAGTTCTCTTCCTTTTCTCCTATTGTAAAAGTTTTCTTTCGTTCCGGTTTCCAATCCATCATGGAGATGTCCAGATATGAATGAAAGGGGCGACAAGGCGTCACTCGAGCGTTCCGGCCGCGTAATGCTAATGAGATGCAAAGCCGTTCTCGTCCCACGACTAATGAACGAAGACGACGACCAGGAAGAGAACAGCCATCGGGTAATTATAGTCTGTTTTTGTCCTCCGGGATCGAGTCCACCCGAGCGGAACGACGGCTAACGATCTACAAGAAACGGGAACGCCGCTATGGCCACTCGAAAGATCGTATCTCAGTACGGATTGAACAGAAAAGTTAATCGCTAATCTGGAGAAAGGATGGTATTCGATAATAATTGGCTGACCAATAAGACTGCATCTCGGATAAACCGACTATACCTTCTTGGCAAATAATTAAACGTAAATAAATACATTTTTTTTTAAAGAAATAATGATCCAATGATCTGTACAGTACACAATAACAGTGGTGTACCACCAGTCGTGCATGTCTTCAAATCTTCGTGAGCTTCGTTGCTCGTGTTTTCTCGTTACGATTAAATAGAAAATCCCGGACTGGGCAATTATTGGAAACCATTGAGAAATAGACATTCGTCGTGTAATTAATTCGAGGGAATTGAATTCAGTGAAATGAGCTTGCACTAAACGCAAATGAAATCAGTTTCATATTGCGCGATTTCATATTCCCATTTACTACCAAGATGTAATTTGTGAGATTGACTTTCTTGGTCGACATGTTGCCAATATCCAATAGTGGTGTACCATCAAGTATGAGTTTTTAACTTGATCCAGAGGGCTTAGGATCTACACCTTACTCTTTCGTGGTACTTTAAAAATGTTTAAGAAAAATTCTCGGTAGGGTTTAAATGGGTTTTATTCACTGCAAAATCCATCAAGATTTAGGCAGGAATGTGTCTGTGGGATATGAAAAACCAAATAGAAATATTATTTGGCTCTGAAGAAATTTTTAGATTTGTGTTTGACAAATTCCAAAAATATTGGAGGCAATAGAAAAAAGCAAAAATTTGGTGCTGCCATCCAAAATTATTTTTTTAATACAATTTACTGATTTTAAATGAGTTACACGTGCATGCAACACACAAACACACAATAACTGTTGTCTTAACTGAAAAATATTTAGGCAAGATTTAGGCAGGAATGCAGTTTTAATTTAAGAAGAACAAGTAAACAAAATTATTTGGCTCTAAAAAAATTTGTAGATTTGTATTTGAACACCTGAAAAAATAAGAAAAGGAAAAATAAAAAGACAAAACTTTGATCATTTTGTGCTGTCTTATAGCATGTTTTATTGTACTGATTTTTGGCCAATGAAAACAGTTAAATTTGGTGTCAATATGCACCCAAGACATAAAAATTCAACTTCTCTTGTCTTAATCTGAAAAATAATTTTAATAAGTATACTAGTTTTAAAAGAGAAAAACAATGTAAATAATGAGGCAAGAATGCGTTTATACATCATGGAGAAACAACCTAGAAAATATTATTTGACCAAAAAGAAATTTGTACTGAAATCTTGAAAATTTAATATAACTGTCTTAAAACCGTTTTTCTAATATATACTGATTTTTGGCCAATGAAAATAGGTAAAATTAGTGTAAACCTTGCATACAAGATACTAAAAATAAAACTACTATTCTTTTAAAATGGAAAATAAATTGAGTAAGAATAATAATTTGAAAGAGAAAAACAATCTTGAGAATTAGATAGGAATGTGTGTTTGAAAAAGCTAAAACAAGACAACTTTCTAATTAGATAAATTATTTAGCCCTTAAAAAATTTGTAGCAGTTTCCCAAAGGCACAAAAACATTGGTGACAAAAGAAAATGACAAAACCTTGCTTTGCCTTTGATAATTTGCCCCATGAAAGCATTTTATTTAAAATCTCCTGATTTTTGACTAGTCAAAATAGGAAAATGAGTAAAACATACTGCAAGACCCAACAAATACAACTAATGCTGTCAGAAACTGAAGTTGTTTTTAAATATAAATAATATATTTCAAATACAACAACAGGATAAATATTTAGGGAAAAATGAGTTTTTTAGACAAATAGAACAAGCTGCAAATATTACTTGAAGTTGACCAAAAAAATTGTTGAAACACAAGCTTCAAAAACTTGTTTGCAAAAGAGCGTACACATTCATAATAAATAGTAAAATTTGCATTAAATTATAATTAAACCATTTGTTTTTCTTTAAGCATTTCCTCGTTATACCTACTTTTTTCTCACAATGGAAATTACATTACACATAAAAGTATTCCTTTCCATAGTCGAAAGATTGAAGCCTTGCAATCCTAAGTAATTTATATATGCAAAGGAACGGACAGAAAAATATATAAAAAGTGTCCTCTTGATTCAACTTTTGTTGATGTACTAAAGATAAAAAAAAAAACCAATGGACTTTGTCTAGGTTCATTAAAATAAATTATCGTTACAGTCGAGAATTCCGTTCCTGTGGACTTAAAGTGTGATTTGTATCATATGCATTATTGAATTTTGAAATCACCGACTTATGGAATATATAATATATTTTCATTGGTATGCTATAATAAATAAATAGAGAACTATGAGGAAAAAAACTTTTGGTTCTAATGTAGAAGAAATGGCAGTGTATTAATGTCCGATGTATCATTGCCAAATTAGCCGAATGATTTTTGACCAGGCAATATGGCGAATTTTGCACAAAAGTTGTCGATATTTAATAATGACTTCAATAAAAAAAATGTTCCTAAAACTTTTCCATGCGTCGTCTTGGAACAAAAGTTGTCATTTATGATTTATGAACCCCGTGGCCTAATAACGAAGCGACCTGATTAGCATAAATAAACGTGCAAAATGATTTAGGTTCTAGCATAAAAGCAATGGCCAGGCTGATCTGAAGAACAAAACGAAGACAGAACCATATATAAAAAAGAACATTCTGCCGTTTGCAAATTAAAATCTGGCAAAGTTTTATTGAAAGGTATGAACAAAAAAGACTTAAAGTTGCTTTCAACTTAACATACCCTAGTCGTCTGCTACTTTATTAATACATAATTATTGAAAAAATAAGAGTAATAACAATTTCCATATTTGGATATGAATATGTTTTAAGATAAGCAGGTAAAAACATTATTTTGCTCCAAAATATTCAGTTGATAAGTGTTTGAAATGCTTAAAAACAACAACCGACTCCAAAGACTCTTAAAAAATTTATTTTAAATAATAAAATTTCAAGGATTTTTTTTGCTTTTATTAAGCATTTCTTGACTGTAATGTACAGATTCACTGTGAAATACAACTTTCAAAAAAATGTATTCTCATTTAGTCAGAGAATAAAAATATAACTACTGTTGTCATTTTATATGTCTATAATTAATAATATTTTTCATGGATCAGAATAGTGTCAAGCCTAGGCAGAAATTGGTAATCAAAGTAAGGGCAACGCTAAAATAAATATTAACATTTTAAAAAAATCTCAAAACTTGAGAAATTGAAGCATTTTCAAACATGCTTTAATTTCTTATACCTGAGAAAAAACATTAGTCGCAAACAAAAGCATTTTTTAAAACTTGAAATAAAACTAAAATTATAAAAATTGAATTCACTCTGCCCTTACGTCTTCTGATTCAATTCTAAAATTAGTTTTTATTAATCCAAGCTATAAAAAGACTTATCCTATTTTCTTTTATCTTAACATGATAAATATTTTATAAATAAACATTACTTGTTTTCGTTGGTAAGACACATTTGGCGATTTGGCAGAAATGTGTTTTACGTTAAGGAGAACATACTAAATACTACAATTAATTAAGGTTTTTAGTTGAAATAAAAAAAGTCATTGGCACGAGCGGGATTCGAACCCATGATCTTCGGCTAGATACGCCGCTGCTCTACCACTTGAGCTATTGTGACCTCGATCCACTCGGACACTAACTTCCCATCTCAACCCCATCTTTTGAATTTTCCCTCCTTTTTGCCATTTTTTAAAGATGGGAATTTAGTGTCCGAGTGGATCGAGGTCACGATAGCTTAAGTGGTAGAGTAGCGTTGTATCAAGCCGAAGGTCATGGGTTCGAATCCCGCTCGTGCCAATGACTTTTTTATTTCAACTAAAAACCTTAATTAATTGTAATATATTAATTGATTTAGCGGACCACGAAATTAGTGAATTTAATACTAAATACTGTTGTACTTTAAATATTAACTATCTCCAAACCAAAGAAATTTGTTAAATATAAAAAACTGTGGATAGCAAAAAATAGTGAAAAATAATATCAACATACAATCTCAAAAAAAAAAATGTTTTTGCTGTAATAAAGGCATTTTCCACTTATAATCTACAGATTCTCTAACATTCAAACTAGCTAAAACCATTAAACCAAGACATAAAAATTTTAGTATTGTTTGGCCTGAAACGTTTGTTGAAAAGTAAGTTTTGGTAATATAGTCAAAATTGCCACTTTTAAAAAATCGAGATGCCTGGAATTTAACGTGGGCTATTTTAAACTGTGTAAACTCTCCAAAATGCAGGTATTATCGGTGGCACCAGGTGAGAATAAAATTTTCTTGTCTAAGTTCATTGTAGGGCGGGTAAGTTGCAGAAATATTTATTGTACAAAATAAACCCACAGAGGACGCCAGGCTTCGTTTCCAGAGTACCAAATCCAGCGGAATTCCACTAAAATGTTAACATTGTTAATTTAAAGACGTTACTGTTTTCGGTAGAAATAAAAGTTTGCAAATGCATTAGAATTGACTGATATAACCTAAAAGACACATAAAACCAATTTAATTTATTTGAAAGAAAAAGAAAGATTCTGAAAATAATTACAAAATGTTTATAAAACAAAGTGGCTGAATACAGACATTAAAAAAATTTCGATGTACTTAAAATTAGTTGCATTTTTTATGATAATATGAGAAACTCTGAACAACATAAATGAAAAACGATTCAAAAATACAATCCTTACTTTTTAGAAAATGATCATATTCTTGAGCATTTTTCCCTTAATAGCAAAATTTTTAATGTTTCATTATGCCTACCCACAAATTTACAACGCCAACTGCGCCCTTGGATGTTTTGTTAAATCCTCCACGGCTCCATGTTTTAATCCAAGGAGAAACCAGAGCAGGAGCCCACAGGCTCATAAATGGACGATTTTCTGCAAGTTTAGGCTTGGTCATCGAACAATGGAAACTAAGGGATGAGATACCGTCAGATGTCACACTAGGCATTCGATGTCACTATTCAAAATATAACTTTACTAACAAGTATAAGCTACTTGTCCAGAAAGGGAAGACTGGCCCAATAACTCTGAAGGTCGATTCCTTCTGATACACCGACGTTCCAAAACGGATAGAGGGAACTGGAGCCCTCGAGGTAAGGAGGAGACAAAACTGGCTTTAAAATTTTGATAAATACGATACAGTTGCCCAACCTGAATTCATGACAAATTGAACATTGCGCCAGTGAATAAAAGGCTAGGAATACATTATAGGAATATTGAGGGAGAGAAGAAAGGTATTTTCTTTACAGTCAGGCGGTACTTAAGACCTTAGCTTTATGCGATATACGGGAAAAAGCGGATCGAATTGATTGGAATCCTTGGTAGAAGTCAGTGACACCAAAAACCTGATCCTGGCATGGGTGCCAAAATTAGGTAAAATGAATTCTCTAGGACCCGGACCCTATAGCCTAGCACCATTCCAAAAAAATGATAAATCCAAAAATTCATCTTTAATGAGTCAACCTGTGGTACAAAACCCCAGTGAAGAGATTCAATAATTACAAAGATATTATTGACGAGTAACCGCAACCTAACCAGGATTTGGTTGGACTCCTGATACAGTCCAAGAAGGAATATGCACCGGATAGGAGTACGACCGAGAAAAAACACTGTCAAAGAGAAGAGGAGACCGCGGAACAAGTTTTATGTATGTGAGGGTCTACAAGTGTAAATTCCTGCAACTAGAATAGGAAATGGCTCAAACAAGGTCCTACTTAGGAACCTCAGGTAAGGTTATGGAGGTTGATTGGCTGGCCTGAAGATGGCCAGTGAGTTTTGAAAATAGAGTCGCATAATAGATCTACTAGGTCGAGTGCAGAATGCCTTATGGCTCACTTCTTTATCCTTATCTCTGCCCACTAATATTCTGTAATTTTAAATTTCCCAAAATTCAAGGTAAACTGTAAAAAATGAAAAAAAAATTGAAAAAATCTGATTCTCTTAACATACGACTAATGATTAACAAATCGTAATGTATGATTTTAGTTATAATAGGCAGTAAAATTATAAAACCAGATAAACAAAATACATAATCTTTTTTATGTAAGGTTTTGGTTGAAAATATTAGTGCCACGAGCGGGATTCGAACCCAAGACCTTCGGCTAAATATTCCGCTGCTCTACCACTTGAGCTATCGTGACTTCTTATAATAAAAAGTTAGTGCAACGAGCGGGATCTCAAGTGGTAGAGCAGCGGCGTATTTAGCCGAAGTTCGTGCGTTTGAATCCCGCTCGAGGCACTAACTTTTTCATTTCGACCAAAACCTTACATTTAAAAAAAAAATTAATTAATTGAAAGAAGTAATTTGGTCAATAGACCACTAAACATAACGAAAATACGTAATATTTTCTTTTTCTGACATGATGATGATAAAAATGCAAATTATTATGCAAATTATGTACAATAATGTTGGACTCGAAGGGGCTTTGTAGGCGATCCGACCCTTATGTTCATACGACCCGAAAATAGCAGATGAGAAGAAAAAAAAATGCCGTTAAACTATACGAAATTCTGAAAACAATGGTGCCTGGTATGAGAATGTGAATCCTGGTAAATATTCATGAAATAGAACGCCGTTAGGGCTATCGGTTTATAACGGAGCCCGAGGGAGATGCATAGTCGGCCAGTTAACTACTTACCCACTAATTAAAAAAAAAAACACAAGACCACATGAATTCAGGCTTTTTATTTATTGTAGTCTTTCTGGCTATCCTGAAAAGCAGAACAGTACTAATTACAAAGAAGAAGACAGGCTAAGATTTAGCGTGTCTTTTTCTATAAATTATGCTACAGTTTTATCATGTTATCTTTAGGTTTTCTACAGGGAAGTAATTTCTCCAGTAATTTTCTTTATCAAGCAGTTAAGAACAGTTTTCCACGAGTAAATATACGTAGCACGAGAAAACATCAAGGAAAACAATTTTGATAGTTGGTTTTTGTTTTATTTCCAGCTATATCCTTTAAAATCAACCCAACGAAAACCTACCCGTGAAAAAAGGGTCAAGTTTCAGCCCTCTCTCTCTCTCTCTCTCTCTCAAAAAAAAAAAAATCTATAAGCCTATCGATGCCTTACCATTTTGATGATGTGTCTAACCCTTAGTTTTAAAAAAATCGCATTTTTCTGGCGTTTACCTGTTTTACAATATAATGCCTACATTTGGACCAAATTTCTCGTTTCTACCTGTACTGCAAGTTATTATAAATTTGATGATCAGACTATACTACTCCCCTTCTTAAGCGAAGTTAATTTTGAAAAGATTACAATTTTCAGATTTTTTTCTTTACTTCCTATACAAAAACTAAATTTTTACAGAATTTCACGTTTCTACCTATTCGAAAAGTAGCTTATAATATTGATGATCTGTAAGTCGGTCAGTAACAAAAAAAAATTTGAAATTCTCCCCATTCTAAAATGCTTAATATTGAGTGCTCAATTTTTTACAATGGCCTACCGACCTAAGTTTAATTTATTTTTCAAATTTCACAAACCCATCTTATGAGGAGGCAGAGATATCAGGGTAAGAAAACCGGGTTCGAGTAAAGTCACACGTGACAGCTTGCAGAAATTTGGACAGCGCATAACCGGGTGCTCAGATTATCATGTTAAAATACATCAGGACTACATACAGTTTAATTTAGTCCACAAGATCTCGTAAAATTAATATATAACCTAATTCCCATGTCATGAGAATGTCTTAAAAATAGGGTAGTGGTGAAACATATCAAACCTAAAAATACAGCGAGGCTAGACGGATCGAGATCGAATATAATTTAGATTTTGGCACAATTTACAGTGCAAAATATTGAAAAATAATCATTTATATAGGTATCAGGAAAAAAGTAAGTTGTCTAGCCACTAACTTTATCAAGCAGTCAAAAAGACTTTTTCAACACTAAATACATATAGTGTGAGGTGACTAAATAAAATTTGATGCATGGTTTTATGTTTTATTTCTAGCTTTATCCTTTTAAATCAATTATCTAGTTAAGATACTTCAAGGAAATGTGCAGTTTAATTGTCTCCGATTTTACGACTCCATTTGAAAATGTGTTACTGATGAAAATGAACATACAGCTTAAATCTCACACAACACATACACACACACACACACACACCAATCAAAATATGATTAAATAATTGATAAAGTAACCCTTCTTTGTTTATAGAAAATCTAAAAAATAGGACAGTGGTGAAATACATCTGGTAATATAGTCTAGATTTTGACACAACCTACAATGCAAACTATTGAAAAGTAATTATTTATATAGGAAGCAATAAAAAAAAGTAATTTGTCTAGCCACTAACAAGCAGTCAAGAAGAGTTTTCTAAGACTAAATACATTTAGCGTGATATGACTTCCAACAAAAACATTGATGCATATATGTATTATGAAGGTTGGGAGGGGTTAAATGCCTGGGTAGACTCGTACCCCATCCCTCAAACGTCCGGGACTTGGCCGGCTCATGTGTCCTGCATAAATCTCTTGGACTTGTTAACAAACCCAACATTTTGGACCATTTTATTTCGAGGAGTGATTTGGTGATGTTCGCTCCTTCAAACGTTTCAAATCTAGGCCTAGCGTACATATCACACTCAGCGAGGTAGTGCCTTGCTGTTTCTTCTTTTATTTCGCAAAAACGGCAAAAGGGATCTGGTAGAATACCCATTACGGAGAGGTCTTCTCAGTGGGCATCATTGATGCATGGTTTTATGTTTTATTTCTATTTCTATTCTTTTAAAATTAATTATCTAGTTAAAATACTGTTTGTACAATTAAGTGACAATATACACTTTAATTGTCTCCGATGTTACGACTCCATTTGAAAATGCGTTACTGATGAAATTTAACTATGTTTATAGAATGTTTTAAAAGTAGGGCAGCGGTAAAATATATCTGGCAATATAAATTAGATTTTGTCACAATTTACACAGCAAAATACATTTTGTCTTCATTTATTTTTATCTACTCTACTGTGTATGTATTATATACAATTAGCAGATTGGATTTCGATTTATGATTGTGGCATTACGGGCGTTATAGAGATAGCTATAGCTATATATAAAGCAGAGAGCTCGCAGCTTCTCTGGATTAATAAAATTAATCATTTAATAGGTCTCTTATCCATAATTGTCATTTAGTGTCAGTCGTTTACGTGGTATTATGTGGAATGGAGTAATTATATTTTGTGTTAGTGTGATTTTGTAATTTACTATTAAAACGTCTGTAATATGTTTTGATTGATGAAAAAACTGTTGGCATGTAAAGATCTCTGTGAAGTGTGTTATTGTTTACGTAAAAAGGAGCCGAAACAATAAGGCTTAAAATTTTGGATTGAAAATTTTGTAATCTTTGAATATGGAAATATTTGGACGATCCATACTCTTGGCACCCGTACGTCCAAAAAATAGCTTTGAGGAAGAATGTCGAAAGTTTTGATTTTAATTATAATTTTGAGTGTCGGTTGAGTAGGTAATAATTTTAAACCGTTTGTTGTATGTCTGTTTTTTTAATCGTGTGTGTGAATTCCAAGTTAGTCTTCGATCAAATGTAAGTCCCGAGTAGTTAACTTTGTCTGAAGAACATGTTCACTGGACAAGTATATGCTAGGCCAAGTCTCACGCCGGAGTGTAAAAGTGTGACTTTCAGGGGTTAAACTTTTTTTTTTCAAAGATTGCTCCATTTTTCAATAGTTGATATGTGGTTTTGCAACATAAGCTTGTGTAGAAGAGGGATGACTTTTTAATACGGCGGTTTCATCTGCGTATGTGGCGATAAGTGCAACATCTTTTGTAGGCAAGTCAGAAGTAAAAATTGTGCACAACAGCGCAGCGAGTATTGACCCTTGGCACACTTGCAAGTACTTCTTCAATCTCAGAAATCGCTGATCCCAGATTTACTGCAAAAAATCTGTCCTTAAGGTATGATTAGGCCTGGGGTAAAAATAATTTTAATTTGTATAATAATATCTCATATCATACTTTGTCGAGGGCTCGAGAAACATCTAGAAACAATCTAGTCGCGCACAGTTTCTGCTCGAGATATGACGTAATGAAATGTTACTCTGTGAAGATAATGAGGAGTGGGTTCGAAAGCCAAATTGACGGTCTGGTAAAACGTTGTTTGAAGTAGCAATTGTTTTGTTGATGATGACGAGCTTACATTTTCATATGGCTTTGTTATCATTTTATGTAAGAAAGCTTCCATTGTATGGGGAAGTTTCTGGTTCTCAAAATTTCGTTAAATAAAGGAGTCAGAAAGACGGCAGCTTTTTTGGAAACTGGAAGAACTTCAGTGGTATCAAATCACGACCAGGTGTTTTTATTAGAAAGCTGTCGTCATTCTTGTGGCACTTGTTTTGGAGTTATTGGTTTAGGTGGCAGATCTAGAGGTATAGGTGTCATAAGTGAATCTGATATAAATTTATGGTGTTCAATATCGATTAAGTTATGAGGTTTGAATACCTCGGAGAGATGTTTCTCAAATGTTTTGGACTTTTCTTTATCGGAAACGATCCGAGTTCCACCATCATTCCTTAAAACGAGCTGAAACACTGCAATGAAGCAGGATACGTTTAGTACTCCGCCATATTGATTTTTTTATTTATCTAGATAGTGAAGAAATATAAATAAAAACATCTACTTCCGACAATTGACAAATGTTACAAAAAACCATTTACGTTGTCATATTTGTATTTGGGGATTTTTTAAACAAGAATTATTGTGATTCTACATGCGCATCGACGAGTTCCTCTTCTTCCAGAAGGTTCGATATATGAGCTCCGAGATAACCGCCCATGAGGAGGCCGGGCACGACGACAAGGAGTATTTTAAATATACCGAATCGGACGACTTGAGGCATCGGCCTGACGTGTTCGGGCTGTTCCAAATTAGACCTATTACTCCGGGATCTCATATTGTCAGAACTTTAAATTACTTCACTTTTCAACTTGAAATATATCGATTCGGAAACATACTGAAAATAAACCGAAGCAGCTGATTATTGATTTTTTTGAAATGAAATCCGGCGAGATTTCGAGCGGTTCAGTAAACCGGACGAAACATAGATGAGATTATGAATCAATGCAAATCGTGAACAATTAATTTCTTGTGAGTTAAAACAACCACCATTTTTATATTGGACACGCCAGATATTTCTTAAACATCGTGAATTTCATAACTACTGCAAATATATGGGATTTGTATGTAAAGTACATCCTCGGGGTCTGTCTAAATTCCTGTTTATGGTCAAATTATCGAAGTTTATAGTTACTATCTGGTTAAAAATTTAAAAAAAAATTGTCAAGCAAACCTCTTCAACCAGTCTGGATTAGTACTGCAGTATTACAGTTCAGACCCTTAAAGGTGTCAAACCACAGTTCCATACTTACGGAAACTTATTGATTGCCTATACAAAGTTGGAAATTCACTGAAAAAGGACATTCATTTTCAGATTTTATAAATGAAGATAGGAATTTTACATAAATAATATAAATGTATCTATAACATGATACATATTCGAGTACAATATATCTTTTAAAGAAATTCTGACCTTTTATTTATCTTTTCTGTTGATTAAGTCAAGTACGTTTTGAATATTTGTGCTTAGTGAATTGAATTAAAATAAAGAATTTAAGAATGCATATCTTAAAAAAATGAAAACCATCTATGGACTCTACGGAGAGAAAGTCCCTAAAAGTGTTGGACAAGAAACAGAGGAAAAGAAGAAGACAAAAGATACTGATGGCAAGAGAAATACAAAAATACCAGCACAAACAGGTCTGTACCTACAGATAAAACGACGTACAGACAAAGAGACAAAGAATGAGAACGATAGTTGGATGAATTAATTGATTAAACAGAGAGGGAGGAGAGAAGAAAAAAATTACCGCCACACACAAACATACATACAGAGAGAGAAAGATAGGCAGATAGATAGGCAGAGAGAATGAGAGAGAGAGAAAGAGAGATAGAGAGATAGATAGATAGATAGAGAGAGAGAGAGAGAGAGAGAGAGAGAGAGAGAGAGAGAGAATGAGTGTGAGTGTAAATATAGTAATATTATCAAACAGAAAACAGTTGAATAGTATGTAAAAAGTACTGCAAACCTGATATGAAGAGAGAAAGAGAAAAAGAGAGTTAGACAAATAGAGGAAAAGTTAGAGAAGGTGCGGAAGAGAAAAAGAAAGATTAACCATAAGAGAACGAAAGACAAAGAGAGTAAAGACGGTGAGAGGGAGAAAGAAAAAGACTTAGATAGATACAGAGAGGGAGAGAGCAAAAGTGATTGAGAGAGGTAACGAGAAAGAGAACGAAAGGAAGAAGAGAGAGAGAGAGGGAAGAATGATAGTTAGAAAATATAGATGTAGGTGAATAGAGAGTGTGAGAGGGTGGGAAGGAGAGAAGAAATGATAATGAGGGAGAAAGGGAAAGAGTTGGTAAATGAATTAAAAAAATGGTTGCACTAGAGCAGGAATGTGATAGTCCTTGGTATAATAATTCTATACTTGAATAGAATATCTAAAATGTAAACACTCAGATTAAAATAATTGCGTTTCTGTCTAATTTTGCGTTGAAAACGTTTGTTATTCCTACAATATTTTTTTTTCTTGCAAAATATATTCCCTTATTTTTTAACTTGACCCACCCTACATAAGGCATTGCTTTATGTTTGATAATGTGTAGAATTTTATAGGATGAAGAATGGTGACAACAGTTATATGAAATGTGGAACTAGCGTCAAAGAGGAAGGTGGTGTCAAACTGATTCCCCAGTCGGCTATGGTAAAATAACAAATGGCAAATTGCTTTTTCGTGGAAAACCCAACATCCAAAGCAGTGGGAAAATTGATATCAGAGTGTGGACAAAAGGAAATTGCAGCAAGGCGCTCACCCGTCGGGGTATAGCCACGGAACGTCGGCGGTTATTGAAAAACCGACGCCGGCCACCGAGGAAAATTCATAACGGCAATCGTTTTCCACGAGGCGTGGAGAATCGTTGAAAAATCTAAGGAAAAACTGACGAGGATCGTCCGAGGTTTGGCGGTTTACTGGAAGAAGTTCTCCCTTGTTCAAAGAGAGGCATGATGAATGAACTTTCCTGTTGACTCTTTGAATTGTCGCCGAACTGGAAGAAAACCGTTCAAATCAATGTTCATTTATTTGTACAATGAAAATAAGGCAGACAAACCATGAGCAAACAATTTAAAACTGAAAGTACCAGTGCATGTATTACTATGAAACTTAATTTGGCCAATATATTGATATTTTTTAATAAACATAAACAACATAACAGTTTACGTTTTGCTTGGACAATATTCAAATCGTATTTCATCAGTATGCAACTCGCACATACACATATATTCCACTTTTCTTTTTCTCATTGAAAAGGACATGATTTATTTCTCCTGAAGACCACACATTTTTTAGCTTCCACAATCTTTACATAAGACATTAATTTTAATCCGGCATGTCTTGAGTTTCATATTTTATATAAGTAATTTAGAAAAGAAACAAAGCAGCTAGAGAAAAAGATCATAAAAATACTGCTTTTGGTTATACCTGTTAGCCATCGTGCTGTGGTTAAGGAGCTTATAATATCTTCAAATCTAGAAATCACGTAATCTTTACAAAAATGTTCCAGCTTCTAGGAGTTTTAAAAAAGTCTCAATAAAAATTGTGCCATTGTCGGTTCTGCCCGTTTGCAATTATGTATTCCTGATCTGCACCATCGTTCTTTCAGTCTTGAGACAGGAAGTTTTTTTTTTTTTTTTTTTGCATTATGAACTATGCATATTAGCCATGTGACAATTCGTATATGTGTGTTCAAATTTTGGGGGGGGGGTTATTGTGAAAAAAGGGCCAGGGGCAACGGTGGGAATCGAACCCACGACCGCGGCGTGAGAGTCTCTCATGCTAACCACTCGGCTACCGCGGTCCCCGAGACAGGAAGTTAATTTTGAAGAAGCTGTGCAATGGGACGAAAAAGCTCTGCCTTCTTTATTTATTCGCTGGATGCGGAAAAAGACCAATGTGCTACGTTCAACGATGACAGTTCTTACTGATTAGCACTTGGTTATGTCGAGGCTACGTGTGGGAATGTGTTATCTGGGCTACAAATTTCGAAACTATTTTGTCTATATTCAACTGTTAATAACCACTGGAAAGAAGTTTCCAAAAAGTGGAATGGAGAAATATACTGATTAGACTTTTAATCTTGCCGGTACTCGTTATCCTGGTGGTTATTTACGTAGGATGTAGTAGCATTCCGACTTTAGGTTTTGCTCGCCATTTACGCATTGTAGTAAATTCTTGGGCCTGATGTGGATAAAAAGAAAGGGTTTTTGTACGTGTTGAACTTAGATGATGTACGGTGAAACGTAATATCAAGGATATTCTCTGAACAGGCTCGTCTCGGATAGCCAACATCTGGCCATATTAACCACTCTTAACATTCCCCTCTTTGGAAAAGCCAAAAAATCTAAGGTTTATTTTTATTCAAGAAAACTGTAAAGAACAAAATTAATGAACATAATCTAAAATACTTTGAATATTCACCCAAGAGGATGAAACGTTCAACTATGATATGGTATAGTATGGCAAGAAGGATACTAGGAAGCGGGGTTTGTGCTCCGCAGGCACTGCATACCCAAGGCATTGGCTTATTGTTCCTTCCTAGGTCCTTGGTTCAGTGTAATAAACTCAATCCTTCTCCTCAGGTCATTGACTGTCACTGCTATTTTCGTATGATAGGTTAAATCTCCATTGAGCTGTTGCATTCGAAGAATGATGTTATGATCGATGGCTGTTTCCTCCTCCTCATTCATAATCCGCAGATGGTATCATCGTTGTATATGCCCATGTTGTGTAGATGTTTTCACAGATGCTAGTAATTTTGCCAGTCTTGGTAAGGGTTGTTTCATGATAAGTTTCTGATCTTCTAGCGCCGCTAGAGTTTATCCACTTCTTCTTTTGTTTTGTTCGGATCCATTATGCGATGGATATCCATTCTATATTTGTTTTTGTTATCCCGAGTATAGGTTCGGTGCCTATGTATGGTCTTGCAGATCCTCCTCTGGCCAGTCTGTTTGCTTTCTCGTTACCCAAAATTTCTCTGTGCCCTGGCACTCAAAGAGATCATCAGGTTGTTGTGTTTCCCCAAGTTTTGCACATTTTGGACGCATTCACTGATTAATTTTGATATGATTCTTTTACATGCTAATGCTTTAATGACTGGTTGGCTATCAGATCTTATGAGGATTTTTTTTTTGCCAGTGTAGCCTCTTTTAAGATTTTCCAGGGCACAAGCATTCATGGCATGTATTTCTGCTTGAATGATCGAAGTGTCCTTCCCTAATGAGTTCGATTGCTAATGTTTTGGGCTTGTACAGTAAATGCCCGATCCGGTTCCTTCGTTTGTTTTTGGACCATCTGTATACCATATGATTGTATCTGATGCTCTCCTGTGTTCTTCCTCTCCTTTATGGTCCGTTGATACTTTCTAGAATGTTGTAAAGAATGTTTCCTGGATCATATAGTCAGTCTGATTTTGTTAATTATGGATGTATGCCCGAATTGTTTAGTTCCTATCCAATTTAATTGTTTCTGGAGCCTAAATGAGCTTTCCCTTTTCTCTCCTTTATAAATATTTCCAGTGGAGATAGGTTTAGCAGAGTTTCTAATGTACTTGTAGATAGGTATCCGATATACCGGATTCCCATCTACCTAAAAACTATATAAACTAAACTAAAAATTGAGGCAATTAAAGTGGGAACTTACTGGTATGAAAAGTAGGAAGTGCTAAACCGTTTGAATTATCTTGATGGTTGTCTCCTACAGAAAATTGACGGTTAATAATTCAAGGTTTCAAAATGAAACGTATCCTTACTTCAGGCGAAGGGCTGTATTGTCGCAAAAATTCCCCGTTGACCGTTATAATGGCCCAGAAATTAAATGCGCTAGTTTAGTGTAGTAGGGATGGTAGATGAATTTTTAAGATACGAGGGGAACTGCTGCATCTTAATTCTAAACCAAAAGGCGTTGAAGAAGATGAAGGAAGTTCCTTCAGTAAATACTCTCTATGTAATGTAAATAAGCGCGAGGAGATGTATCTCATTATATGCCTTTACCCTATATTGAAAAACATCCAGATTAATAGAGTTCCATTTTTCCTTAGGAGAGGTAAAGCAATCAGACTGCTAAATGGTTCAGGTTGGACAGAAATCAGACATCTGTATACCATAGCATTGTGTCTAATGCTCTCCTGTGTTCTACCTCTTCTTTGTAGTCCATCGAGACTTTATAGGATTTGGTAAAGAATCTTTTCGAGATTATGTAATCATTCCCCATTTCTAAAAATGGGTGTCTGATTTTATTAATTATGGTTGTATGCCCGGATCGTTTACTTCATATCCGATTTGATTGTTTCTAGAGTTTAAATGAGCGTATGAACTTTTACCTCTCCTTGTATAAATTTTTCCAGTGGAGTAGGTTTAGCAGAGTTTTTAATGGATTTGTACGGGTTGTTCTCATTGCCCCTGTGATACATAGGTTTGCTGGTCTTTGTATGCTGCCTAATGTTTCGATAGCTACTTTTTGTTGAGCTTTGTTCCACCAGAAAAGTCACCCGTAACTCCGGATGTACCAATCAATATAAACACATGATTAAAGAACTCCCAACAAAACTTGCATACACATTGCAGTCTTACGAATATATACCGATATATACCGATCCCAAGCAGCTAGGAAAACACATACTTAAGATAGGCAAATTTAATGATGATCTCGTTTGTAAGTTAGGCAATGAGAAGGAAGAAACTGCCGCCCATAACGCTAAAACAGCCGGACATATTAAAGCCATGATTTAAAGACCATCATCAAACTGACAAACATATCGCTACAGTAAAAATATTATCGGGAAATAGGCCTATATACAAGTCACTGGCATCTGAGAAAATACCTACACGATATGAACAATGATGACCCAATTTGTAGATTATGCACTGAGGAGGAAGAAAGTGTCACCCAGGTTCCAGTCATAATTAACTCATGATTTAATATTCTCCACCAAAACTGGCAAATACTTGTTACAGCTAAAGCGGTAAAACTCATCCTAGTGATGGGAATACATACCGGTCCCTTACAACTAATGAAACCTTTAGATAGCATAGTCATATTCAACTTCCATTGGAGACAACTTAGGATAACAATAAAACCCAGAAAAAAGATTTGCAACAATGGCCGTCTATGACCCAATACTTTTTAAGAGAAGGATCGAGTTGATTGAACTGAACTAAGGAACTAGGAAAAGTACAATAAGCCAGAAGGCTAGTGTGCATAGTGGTGCATAGTAGTCCATCGTCATCACACACAAAAGTCCTACCAACATCGAGGCAAAACACAAACATTCAATCCACAATCCCACACTTACTCTTACTCCTATCATCTTACAATATGTTTTAAACCAAGTTAAACTAGAAGAAGATAATAAACAGGGAAGTAGTACCAAAGAATATTCCTAGCTGTTGAAAATTGTGGGATTGATATGTGTTTCAAAGTTTTTAATTTGTATACCGTTGGAGCGTTAGTTCCATTGCATTAGTTATTTCTGATGCCTAGAGGTTCACTGGACCGTTACAAGCAAACATTTTCATAATTTACCTAATCGACATTCAACGAATCTCGCGGGTGGGCCGAAAACCCTTCAACCGGGGCACTTTCGTTTACTGTTGATTTCCGGTCAGGTTAATGTTTGTCTTGGTCCGCTGGTCCTTCTTTTTTAACGAGAGAGGCCCGATTAATTTCCCTGACTGACGATTCGAAACGTCAACAACCCTGAACTTTTCCCTTCAATATTTTGATCATTTTTTGTTTTTCAGGACGAGTCGCTTTCGAAAAACTCTCCGAGTTGGACTACAGGGGCAACACGTATTTTACAATTAAAAATTTATCTCTTTACGAATGCCAGGGGTGGTGTAGAGAAGAACCCGACTGCCAAGCCGCATCCTTCAGGTAAATATCCATGTATAGATAGCTGACGATTTAACTTAACAATATAGACAAATCTGGTCAAATATCCAGTCAGATTTTGAATTTTAACTTTCTTGCAAGGTCCTTTCAATGAAGACGTCTTAAGGTTTAAGTCTGACAGGGGGGAAGACAATTGACCAAAAACTGACCATTTGAAAAATATAGTCACTTGTTATTATCCAGACTTTAGCACTAGTACAATAGATTCATAGCCGGACTGATCGTCTGTTCTACTCGACTAGTGGATCGACTCATCGCTCAAGTGATCTTCGACGTGATTTGCCAAAGAAATTTTTTCACCAGACGTTGTTCCGTCTGTTTTTGAAAAAAAAAACCCAGCGCAAGGTGAACGACGCCCTGCGACTTCCTGGGAGGGCAATTCAGCACTTTTCTGCTCCTTGAGGCTCATCAGAAGGTTTAACGACACACCTAGTTAATTTAGTTTTCGCCACGTTTTAACACTGACCTGGACAGTTTTTTCACAATTTTCATTTGCAATCTGGATCAAAATCTGTCATTTAAAAACTCATTAGTTTTTTATTTCTGCAGTTTTGTTTTAAATCCCCTGACGCCCGTGCAAGAAACGGTATGCCAGCTGCAGAATGAAACTACAGCAACGAACCCAGCAGCGACACCACAGCGTTCGGTCAACCTTTACTACATGGTCAAGTTGCAGATAAGATCAGGTACTTCCTTCAATATTTCAAGTCATAAATGGTTCTAAAACTTTTGATTGATTTTTAGATAATGTCTGCTTGAGACCATGGTCCTTCGAAAGGGTGCCGAACAAAATGATCAGAGGATTAGATAACGCCCTGATATACACATCAACTAAAGAAGCATGTTTAGCTGCATGTCTAAATGAGGTATAAAAACAATCGCAAAGTCCAAAAAACAATCTAAAAACTTTGTTTTAAACTTAATTTTTTCTTAATTTCAGCACCGTTTCACATGCCGATCGGTCGAGTACAACTACGTGACTCTCCAGTGCCATCTCAGCGACTCAGACAGGCGTACGACAGGGCAGTACGTGCAGTTCATCGACGCCCAGGGTGTCGACTATTTCGAAAACCTTTGCCTGAAATGTAAGTAGAAAGAAACGAAAATTTTGCGAGGAATGAAATGGTTCTTTCGGATTTCAGCGACCCAGGGTTGCAAGGGAAACAGGATTTACCAGCTTCCCAGGATAGGGGTAGCAGACGACAAAGTCGCACAGTATGTCTCACTACATTACTACGTCGACAAGGACTTACAGGTAAGCTTCATAATTAGTAAATGACTCATAAGTATTTATAGAAAAGAATTGAGAAATTGAAGAAGAAAACTCTTACGAATGATTAGTCATAGAATATTTAAAGAAAGAAACCAAAGTGGATTATTGAAGTCAAGAAATCACAAGAATAAGAAAATGATTGAACATAAAGACATGCAAAAAAACACACAAGAATGATTGCCAAGAAGACAAACGACTGTGTGAATAGAATAAAACAAAAAAGAATGATTACTGAAAAGAACGTACAATAAGAAGAATATAAATCCAAGAATGGAACAAAAAAGCACATAACAAAACATTAAACATAATAAAATCCAAAAATAGAAGGAAGCCCAGGAAAAGAAAGAAATTACACAAGCGAATGATTTAGGAGAAGAAGGCTCATAAGGATAACGGAGGGACAGAATGCGGCACAGAATTTGTAAAAATTGGGATATAAAAAAATATTAAAAATAAGAAAACACAAACGAAATGATTGAAACGGCTCATAAAATAATAATGAAGAGAGAAGGAAAGGACAAATTATTGAAAATTAGAACACAAAGCAATGGGAGATATCAATACGCAAAAGATGACAAGAAAGCATAAACATAAAAACTGTATGTTAATAAAAAATACACAAAAAAATTTCAATAATATAACATATATTAAGATATATATTCAAATATGTAAGAATGTATAAAAGAATAACTGTACAAAAGAAAAGACAAAACAATGATTTAAGGAAAATAATTACTACAAAAATTCTGTAAAGAAGAAAACTAAAAGGAATGATTAATAATCTAATCAGAACATAGGACAGACAAAAGACTTAAACTCAGAAAATTATTAAAGTGCATAAGAGATCAAATTGATTATAAAAAGGAACACTTAATAGAATGGTAGAAAAATGAGAATACAAGAGAATTAGTCAAAAAAGAGGTCACAAAACAATGCTTGAAAGGAAATATACACAATGGAAGGACTAAATAGAAAAAAGAAGAAGAAATTATCTAAGATAACAATGCACAACAGATTTTGTAAAGTTTTAAATTGAAGAAAACACAAAAATTTATTGTAAAGATGAACACCCAAAAGAATGGGGTAAAAAACCGACATTATTGTTATAAAAGAAGAGAGATACAGAACAATTATTGACAAAAAATGCACCAAAGTTAAAAGAAGATAATTACGATAAATAAATGATGATAAATGAACTATGATCGAACAGAAATTATACTTGAGAAGGACCAAAGAGATGAAAACCGAAAATAATGATCGAAGAGAGGAAGGCACGGAGTGTAAACTTAAAAATCCCACATAAGAATGACTAAGGAGTAAAAAATATATAACAGAATGATTGAGTGACGATAAGGACTCAGAAAAATTTACGTGAAAAACACAAAAGAAACATTAATTGTATAGAAGAACACTTCAGAATATTTTGAAAAAGAACAAGAGCATGATTCAAAATAAGAGAATACAAAGCGAAAATAAATACAGACAAAACTATATTTTAAAATAAATACGCACCAGAAAAGAGAGAAAAAAGAATGGATGAATGGTTAGAGAAAACAGAAAATATTGATTGATTGTAAAGATAGAAACCCATAAGAAAGATTTAAAAGACATATCTTAGAAATCATAAGAACTCACAGAAAATTGTTGTTTAAGGAATCTTTTTAGAATCATTTTTGGGTTTCACCAACCTTTCGTCAATTTTATCGACATTATCATTGGGCCATCAGTAAGGGATTTCAAGAAGATTTTTTAAACAACGATTTAACTAATGTAGGTCGATCAACTTCAACATTATTTTACAGAAAATTATTAAAGAGAAGAAATTGCACAAAATTGATTGATTATGAAAAAAAAGATAAATCAGGAAAATTATCCAAAATAACACAACACAAAGTAATTATTGAAAATGAATATACACAAAACAAATATGCAAGAGAAAAAGCAAACCAGCGAAGAAAAGAAAGACTAAAGAGAATAAAATATAACAGAATAATCGAAAAAATACAGAAGAATGATTGATTGGAATAAAGAACATAAAAAAGGGTAAAAATACATAACATAAGAAAATTATTAAAACGTAAGAAAACATAAAACAATTGAAAAGAAACACATTAGACAACACAAAATTAGAAAGACAAAATAGGAGAAGATAGAACATGATAGTTTTAGTTTAACCAATACATAAGTGTAGTGTAAATGATGTATTGCAAGAAAACATCAACTACAGATGTATGAAAAGCAGAATATGGAACAAGTGATATAGTCTACAAATACAAGAAAATTGATGGAGTTAAGAAAATTAATGAAAATAGTCCATAAAAATGAACATACAGAAGACAAAACGCGATCAGCCACTTTGAACCTATTGTAAAGATGTAGAAATCAAAACATCAACCTAGCACCTCAACATAAATCGACAAAACCAAAAAATAAACAGATATCCAAGACATCAAATGTTCCTTGTAAAATAACATGATGCGACAAGTGAACAATACTCAAAATGACTACCAAATTTGACAGTCATATAGCAAGATTTCCTCTTGATACTGACCATTTTCAAATAACGATTCTATACGCATCCTAGATGGATTCAATCGTATCTCATCATTGATGCAATTCTTAATCCATGTACATGAGTTTGAATCAATGATTGATTTCACATAAAAAACAGTATTCTCCAGCTGACGTTCTCAGACACCAATGGTCCTGAAAAAAGATACAAATAAACAATTCTGGAATAATAAAAGACACCTTCACAAATAATCAAGCCAAAGAATATCTAATTATTCTTGTCGTATGTGGATGTTGTAGTTAACCCTTTGAATGGGTCTTCTAACTGCCAGATTCTTGCCAGGTGTGATGTGACAAGTTGACTAATCAATATGCAAAAGTACTCTAAGAAGATGATAGTATATCTGGCTCAGCGTTTTTTATTAAAAATTCAGATATGACAAGTTCTTTTTAACTTAAGAAATCTAATGATAATCGACCACAATAATAAACACACTACCTGTAAAATTATCCACGATTTTTCATTAGGCTGTACCCTTAATTTTTGTAGGAAATGAAATAATATTTTCAAAAGTCTTAAGATTTACCTGTCATTTATGTTTTACTATATCTTTATTTTACATAATAGTGTCATTGTGAATGCTTCAGGTCACCAACGAAGCGGAGTGCAAGCTGGCTTGTGAGATCGAAAACGAATTCCTCTGCAGGTCTTTCCTCTTCAAGGGCCCTCCAATCGGCAACTCTTACAACTGCCAGTTGTTCCACCTCGACCACAAGACTCTCCCAGACGGGCCGAGCACTTACCTCAATGCCGAAAGGCCTCTTATCGACGACGGACAAAGAGTCGGCACTTATTTCGAAAACTACTGCGAAAGTAAGTCCCTTTGTGCTTTAATTTGGATTATTTTTGTTAATATACTTTTTATTCTTTTTAAAGAAACGCCTTCTTCTCATGATTCAACACTGCCCATTGTTTTCGATACAACGGACGATCCGACTTTGAACAATTTAACTCGATCCGATGTAAACTGCGATAAGACTGGAACCTGCTACGATGGTAAAATTATTTATTTAAATGATTTAGACCAGCTCTAATTTTTTTTGTATTTTAGTTTCCGTGAACTGCAAGGACACGAGGATCGCCGTACAAGTGAGGACGAACAAACCGTTCAATGGAAGGATTTACGCCCTGGGTCGATCTGAGACTTGCAACATCGACGTGCTCAACAGCGACCTATTCAGACTCGACCTGACGATGAGCGGTCAAGACTGCAACACCCAATCTGTCGTAAGTAATTAATTCACCTTTAAAAAAATCAATCTACCGTGATTTCTTTTTTTTGGAAAGACTGGGGTTTACACGAACACAGTTGTACTTCAACATCACAGCGTTGTCATGACGAAAGCCGATAAGATTTACAAGGTGAAATGCACGTACGACATGTCATCAAAGAACATCACCTTTGGAATGATGCCCATAAGGTATTTTCACAATTGAATGATTTTCAAAAACGCAAAACTAATTTAAATCCGTCTTGCAGAGATCCAGAAATGATCAGCATCACTTCAGCACCCGAAGCGCCAGCGCCGAGGATCAGAATACTCGACACGAGGAGCAGAGAAGTTGAGACTGTCAGAATTGGTGACAAGCTGACCTTCAGGATCGAAATACCAGAAGACAGTAAGACATTTTATTTTTTAATAATTCGTATTCAAAACTTACAATTGATTTTTATTGTCAGCTCCTTATGGAATTTTCGCAAGGAGCTGTGTCGCAATGGCCAAAGACTCTAAAAGCACATTCCACATCATAGACGATGAAGGGTAAGGTTTTTTTACTTTTACTATATCTTTGATTTTTTCTATTTATTTAAAATTTATATTTTTTTACCTTAAATTACTAACCTAAATTACATAATAGAGTGTAGAGTCAATATAATGTTCTAGCCATTTAACTCTTTATTTTTCCATCATACCAAAAGTGCTATATGTTTATTGTGGTTTTTCTAGGTGTCCAGTTGATCCTAACATTTTCCCAGGCTTCACCCCCGACGGAAACGCCCTCCATTCGGTATACGAGGCTTTCAGGTTCACGGAATCCTACGGTGTCATATTCCAGTGCAACGTGAAGTACTGCCTCGGCCCCTGCGAGCCCGTAAGTCCCCATGTCTCCAGGTGAAACGTCGAATTTATTAAAATCCTCCGTGTTTCAGGCCGTCTGCGAATGGGGCAGGGAATCCGTCGAGTCCTGGGGAAGGCGGAGGAGAGCTGTCCCGTCGAACGACAGCGAACCCTCTGAGGACGACATGACCCTCAGCCAGGAGATACTTGTGCTAGACTTCGGCGATGAGAAACAATCACAGTTCCTGAGGAACAACGAAGCCCATTTCGCTGAATTTGGAAAAGGTAAGAAGAAAACCAACCTATACTACAGTTAAGTTTGGCTGTTTTTGTTGAACACATCCAATAAAAAATTTCATCCGTTCCACAAATTTTTTGGAAGATAAAAATTTGTTATATTTCCTAAAATACATAATTATAATAGCTAAAATCTCCTTATTATTTTAATATTTGGACTTAATTGATACTTGGGTATTGGAATAATTTGAGTTTTTCTCTTTCAGATAAGACTGTCACGATCGTCGAACCTTGCCCGACGAAGGCGTCCGTTTTCACCCTCGGGCTCACCTGCGCACTGCTCGTCCTCCTCTACATCGCCACGATCTTCAGCTACTGCATGAAGAAATGGTTGACGCCGAGGAAGATGATGGCATGAAACATAAAGAGGAACGGTGCCTGATTAGTGATATAAATTCGTCTTGCAGACTCGCAAGACCGGACATTAGCTTTACAACGAAATTACAATGAAGATGCGACACTTGCTTTAGCAATTAGGGCCTTATTTATATACTCTTTATTATTTATTTCAAAGTGTTTCCTCTTCGTTGTAATGTTATAACAACTGATAGTGTGTTATGTGTTAGACTTGGTCTGTTAAAATTAAAATTATGATTTTGTGAGTTGGTATTTTTTCTGTATAACGAAATATTCAATTGCATACATTAAAAAGCCAACTCACAAAAATATTTTAAAAAAATATTTTATATTAAAACTAATAATTCTCGAATGTGCGAAAATTGATAGCCAAGGGCAAATTGGCAAAAAAAAGAGATTAATTTTTTAAAAGGGTTATTCAATTTTTTCCTGAATTTGGCAAAGGGTGTTACACCCTGCACAGAAGCTTAATATTCTTTCTAATAAAAATGATCATCAAAAAGAATCTACTGTACATATACGCTTTAGTTGTACAACCATTATTTTTTTTATTTTTTAATGAAATATGTCTAAGCAATGACTAGGTTCATATACGGGTCTCCCTAGCTGGCACAATTTAACTAGATTTGAATTAATCTGCCTTGCAAAAGGGGTTGGTGAAGGGGAAATAAAACTTTTACAACCACTGGTACTCTTGTCTCCCACCAGAACTGTCGGATGCTTTGTATATCTAGTCCCTTCGAGCCTTTGATCAGCCAGGACTTTTTTTTTTCATCATTTCGCCGATACAACTGAACCGAGTACGTGCTTGTAACTGTTTACTGTCTGTCTTTCTTTCCTGTAAATAAACATTTTCTTTTTATCTTGGATAAAATAAAGAGAAAACTGAGTGATAAATTAATAATTAGCTCGTAGTTTTTATTTATAATCTACATTTTTCGTAAATAAAAAATATATTAAAATAATATACGTTGTTGTGATTTGTAAAGCACTTGTTTACCTGAAATTTACTTTCCTGTTTCAGAAAAAGTCAAAAATTACTATTTAGCCTTCTATACAACCTAATTGTTTCCTAAATATAAGCAAAACATTTCTTTTTGGTAACTCAATAAAAACCACTTTTATTACATAAGGTTTTTCATTACATTTATTTGATATTTACAGTCCCAAGTATTGTATTAAATAATTTCCATACTGAGAAATTCCATACTGAATTTCTCGTTTGAGTCTCTTATAGGAGTTGCCTGGAGGAGGTGCAGAATGCTCTGCGCCAAGAACTGGGGACTAAACTCCAAAATGACCCTATGGCTATAAACTTGTGTCCTAAGGCTAATGTTGACATATCGGTCAGTGGTGTGTTGGACCGAAATTCTTCAGACCAATGCAATAAGGCTATTAAGTGACACCCAAAGACAAGTGTCACTGGTGCCGTGAGTACAACGCCAACTGCGGTCTTGGAAGTTTTGTTAAACCTCCCACCACTTCGCATCTTAATCCAAGGAGAAGCCAGAGCAGCAGCCCACAGACTCATAAATGGACAACCAACTGCTAGGATAGGTAAATAACAATGGAAACTGAGGGAGGAGATACAGGCAGATGCTATTCTAGGCATGGCAATTGATGCTACTACTCCAAAACACAACTTTACCAAGAAATACAAAGTACAGATATCAGAACGGGAAGAATGGGCCAAAGGAACAAAGCCAAAAGGAAACTCCTATACTGACGGCTCCAAAACCGACAAGAGCACGGGGCTGGAGTCTTCAGGATGAATCCAAAGACTGAACTGGCGGTACACTTAGGTAAATATTCTAAAGTTTTCCAGTCTTAAATCATAGCGATTGAACACTTCGCCAGGGAAATAAAAGGACTAGGAATACATTCCCAGAAGATAGCCATCTTCTCTGACAGTCAGGCAGCACTAAAGGCCGTAGCCTCATGCGAGGCGTTTGAAACTGCATGGAGGCCCTGGCGGAAGTCTGACACTAATGACCTGACCCTCGAACGGGTCCCTGGACATTCGGGGCATAAAAGCAACGAAAAAGTTGATATGTTTGCCAAAAAGGGTCCAACATGGACTCTCTGGGCCCAGAACTCTACTGCGGCTTAGCAGTCTTCCACAAAAGTGGATAATCTTAAAATGGATCCTCAATGAGACAAAAACCTCGTAGAACAATACCTCAGATATGAGGCATGCGAAGAGATTCTTAGAAGGACCATCCGCAAAACTTACAAAAGAATTACTGCAAGGCAACCGGAACCGAACCAGGATTCTGGTTGGACTCCTGACAGGGCACTGACACTTAAGAAAGCAGCTACATACGGACACGCAGCTAAAAGTATTCTGAAGGACATCGCCAACAATGAGAAGAAACTCGCATCGGCCATCAATCAGAGAACTTTTTTGCTGAAATGCAGACAACACAAGGCCCTGAAGATGATCTCAATAAAAGATCGAAACGTTGGCACGATAAAGAAAACGTTTTTCTGAAACCTACATCACACCCGACCGCATCTCACGATATCTGAATAACTTAAGAAAGCACATGCACCGGATAGGAATACAGAGAGAAGAAACACTGTGCAGATACTACCAGGAAGACCGCAGAACACATTTTATGTATCTGAAAAGGTCTATGTGGGTGCAGGTCTTGCAACTAGAACAGGAAAAACCGCAAGCAAGATCCTATACTAAGGAGCTGCCAACATGGAGGCTGATTAACAACCTGAAGCTGGCCAGTGAGTTATAAAAAAATAAAATGGATCCTTAATGAGTTCATAACCTGGTGGAACAGGTACCCGAAGAGATTAATAGAAGGACCATCCTTACAACGGAGGTTTCTGGAAGGCAATCGCAACCGAACCTGGTTTCCGGTTCTCCCAAGAGATTCCCGACAGAGCATTGCCACTTAAGAAAGCATATGCACTGGATAGGAGTACGGACAGAAGAAACACTGCGCTGATACTGCCAGGAAGAGGAGGAGACCGCAGAACACATTCTATTTTTCTGTGAAGATCTATGTAGGTGCAGGGTCTTGCAATTAGGACAACAAAAACTACAAACAATATCCTACATTAAGGAGCCACTGGCAAAGCTGTGGAGGCTTGTTAATAACTTGAAGCTGGCCAGTGAGTTATAAAGAACAGGGGAGCACAATAGATTTATTGAGTTCGAGGTGTAGTAGGACTTGTGGCCGCCTCTTTTATCCCTATCCGTATCCCTGCTAGGAGTTGCCCAGTGGCAATTTATATGGTGGGTTTTGGATGTGGTCATGTACAAACGGGATGATCGACATGAGGTCATAGAACGAAACAAGCTATCCAAATCATACCAGGAACTACAGCTGGAGCTGGAAAAATAGCTTGAGAAAGAAAACCTCAAGCACCGAACGAAAGTTGAAATTTTATCAAATTAGGTTAACCGAGTTTCACACTGAAAACCTAAATATTAAACTTTTTGAAAAGCTACCTATTTTTTTTTTTAATTTTACCGTTTATATTATTGCTTTCATAACCTATTTTATATTTCATCGGGCAATAGATAGAATCTAATGAAGAGACTGCAAAAAATTACTATTTTCAAGTAGTAAGCTTCAGGTTCAAACTTATTCTTTACAAAGAATAGTTACAAATTTTATTGCTAAGCTAACAAGTTTAATTAAAAGATATTATTATTGTATCTTCTAACTTTAAACTCACTCTAAAATTTTGCTAACTTAATTAAGACCGAACCAAAATCTCCTGTGGGATCCAATACGAAAATTGACGAGAACTTGGAACATAGTTTCTTGAAAATTGCAAGGAGAATTTTGGCAGAGTTATGATTTTGCCTTTATCAATATAATTTATGCACAATTGGTAGAAAGTAAAATTATGAAAATAATATGTAATTACATGTAAAAAATAGACCAGTGAAATATTGGTTAAGTTTTGATTTGTGACAGACGAGGTCATGTGTTCGGTTTTCAACGTTACCCTTGGAACTAGTTGGCGTATAGTTACAACAAAAACTTAATTAACTAACAATTAAAAATAAAAGAGATTACTCCAACTTAAAAAGTGTTTGGACCGATTTGGCCTAATAACTTAGACACAGCAAAAATCGAAATGCTTCATCTGCAAAGTCAGATTTGGTGATTAAATTTTATCTTTCTGTTCTTATACATGAGAAGGTTTTCAGCGTTCCCTCGGAACTAGTTGGAGTATAGGTATAACAAAAACTTAATTAACTATCAATTAAAAATAAAAGATGATTACCCCAATTTAAAAAGAATTTGGACGGACTTAGCCTAATAACTTAGATGTTATGAAAGACAGCAAAAATCGAGAAACTTGCTTCAACTGGAACGTCAGATTTGGTGATTAATTTTATCTTTTGGTTTTTATACATGAAAACGTCAAGTAATGCTTCTGGCTTCTGTTTGTAATTTAAAAAACCTGGCAGGTGCTCTGACTCTGCTGACTCAAAACGGGTACCTGAATGAAAACAGCAATGTCATTATGATCAGATAGGCCATTTTAAGTCTTACTACACGAGTATAATGAAGTTATAAATTATTAAATGTTGAATAATATTTCCTAAAGCTGAAGGGAAGGAAATTGGAAAACTAACTGCAGGCAAGTTTAAAGGTAAAATCTTTTTTTATAGTTTGATGAGTCTGGAAAAAACGGATGTTTAGTAATGTAACATGTGATATAAGTTGATATAAGTTTAGCACAAATATTCGATAAATATTGCATTTGCAGTTTAGTAATTATTATTTATTTTTATAAGCGAGTTTTCTTGCATAGGGAGATTTAACGTCGAGTTATTTTTCTTGGCTGGTGGACGATTCGGGTTCGTCCTTTGTTTCACTTTCTTCTTGGACCTGAGAGGGTTCTTTTGATGTTTTTCCGCCGTCGGGCAACCAGAGGCCGGAATCGACACAGCGCTTCATGTGATAGGCCGCTTCTTCTTCTGGCATCTCGGCGACCGCTTTCTGCAGCAACGGGATGTCCTGTTTTTCGAAGCATTCTTTGAAGGACTCCGGCAGAGATTCGAAGACTTCGAGCGGGTCGAGACCCCCCGGGCCAAGCCTCGCCTCTCGTTCCTCTATTTCCTGCTCTTGGATCGCCATTTCCAGCTTTTCCTCGGCCCTCCTTCTCACCCGGTTGATAAAAGCTTTCAATTCGTCGTCGAAGCTCGACTTGTAGTCCTCGCCGCAGATTTGGATCTTCGTGAAGAAAGAGCTGACGCACGCCCTCGGGTCGACTTCGAGCTGCTTTCCCAACTCGAGGATGTACTGCATGCAGATGCACTGGTGGGCTACGTGCTGGGACAACATCTGCTTACCTTCCAACTCCAGGTTTATGCACCAAATGACGAGATAATTGGAAGTGTATTCGGAAACGAGATGCAGATGTTCTTGTAAGAACTTTTTACTATCTTCATACTTTCTCAGCATACCGTACACCTTGAGCTCTTTCTCGTTCTGTTCGATGAACTCTTGCATCTTCTTCTCTCTCTCCTCTTCGGACAGCTCTTCCAGTTCCAACTGAGGCGGCTTGTTTATCAATGTTTTCGTGAAACCGGGCTGGCTGATCGTGTCCACGTTCCAAGGCGTCACTCTCTCTTTCGCTCTGAGCTCTTCTTCGGTCTTCTTCAGCTTCTCTTCCGTCCTCTCTAATTCTTCGAGTTTGGCCGTGAGCAAAGGGACGTCCACCTCCTCGCCATCTCCCTTAGACAGCTGTTCTTTTATCTCGTCAATCCTCTTCCGATTGACTTCTTTGGCTTTCGCAAACTCTTCCTTTTCCTTTTTGGCCTCCTCCATCCGCTGGATCCTCGCTTGGTGTTTCCATCTGAAGAGCGAGGGCGTGTCGATGTTGGGGTGCGTCTCGTCTTCATCATCGGAGATCTCAATGCTCTTCCATTTGCTGTAGTCGACCATTTCGACGATACCAATACCTCACTTTCAAATTTGGTGGCTCAGATGCAGAGAAAAACAAAGGCTTGTCTAACTTATAATATGAAAGCTCGATTTTAATTGAATAAAAATTATAAAATAATGAAGCCGATTGTTCTCATGTGTTTATTTTCATATGGTATATGTTTAAATGTATGTTTTTGTGTTCTTCAAACAATGTTACCAATATGTTTTTTTTATAAACAGGGAATTTAATATAATCCTGTTTTTTTGAAAAAAATTCAGATTTGTTAAATATTGCAATTTTCTGAAATTGGGGGTTTCATACGTTGTTACTTCATTTGGACTTACTAAAGATTTTACCTCAATAGATAATATCCTTCAATTAAAAAAAAAACAACCAGGCTAATTATATCAAAGCAATAATAGAAATCATATCTCGATTTTTTAGAAGAGCAATTTTGTGCCCGTGTAAATTGGTAATTATTCGGTCCGACATTTAGCGATCTTTGGCGGTTCACGAGGCGAATATAAATAACCGATTTGTGAGATTGTCGAATGGGGTTGCCCAACAATGAGCCGAGGGGGCAGAGCAGGGCCTTTTCAACTGTTGCAATTTAAAGTGCAGTGGGGCAATACCAAAACAAAATTAGTGGGGTCGTAACAGGTATATAAACGCGTTTGAAACAACATCAGAAGGATTGGACCACGGTACAACACACATCCAACATGTACAAGGTGAGTCGGAAGGATTCTATAAATCGTCTTGAGAGAAACTAATACATTTCTTCCAATTACAGTCCAATTTGAAAATATTCTAAGCATAGGCTTTTTTATACCGAAATAACCTTTCATTTTATTAATAAGTTACCATGGCGATTTGTCATTTAATTCTTAATATTTTTCAATCTTGTCCATTACAGGATTATAAGTACAATGCTTGTTTATAATGCATAATGAGTAAATATTTATTTATACTATATAGTATGCATTTCACATGACGAGTTGTTGGTTTAAAAATCTAATAGTTTGTCTTAAGAGCTTATGAATATTGATCAATTTTAACAAAATACAGGAAGGTTTGGACAAATGCCCACACACACACACACCGATGATGATCGTCATATCGATACTAGGAAGTCGGGGTTTTTTTGTCAAGCACTGCAGTCTTGTGGCTTATTGTATTTTCCTAGTTCCTTAATTCAGTGCAATCGACTCATCCTTCTCCCAAGGACTAGGTTATTGTCTATCATTACTACATTTCTCTAGGTTTTCCCTGTATCCTATCTTATGTCTCCGTTGATTACTTCGAAGACCACAAATCATCATTGAATACACCCATGCTTTGTTTTCTCAGATGCCAGTGACCGGCATATAGTCATATCACTCTGAGTTCAGCCCTCGCTTAGCAGTGAGTTTGTTGTCTTTGTGACGGTTGTTTTAACCTAAGCTGTATAGTTTGTCCACATCTCATTTTTTCTTTTTCAAGCCATTCTGAGATGGAGAGATGAATTCTATGTTTGGTTTTGTTCTTTCAAGAATAGGTTTAGATTATGTGATCTTGCAAATCCTCCCTCTGGCCAGTGTGTCTGCTTTTCGTTACCCAAAATTTCATTGTATCCTGGTATTTACGATAACATCAGATTTTTGTTTTTCACGTGGTTTTAGATATGCATTCACTGACTAATATTAATGTATTTTTTGTTTGTTAATGCTTTAATAGTTGCTTGGCTGTCCATTCTTATGAGGAATGTTTTTTGTCAGTGTTATTTCCATATTTCGGTGAATATTGTCAATTAAGGTGTAGTAGAGGCAATACTTAGTTATACACAATGATCAGTAAATATTTATTTAGAAATTATAAATTATAATATGTATCTCATGTTAAGTGGTTTATGTTAAACGAATACAATAGTTTATCTTAAGAGCTTAGAGTATTGATAAATTTAAACAATAAATTAAATATGAGATGGTTGTAAAAATTCAATTAAACAGACCTGTCTAGAAGCATGTATTTATAAATTTATTAGAAACCGTAAAATACCCAAGAAAAAGCGTTGGATATATTTTTTGTCGTACAATTCCCTTACAGAAAACGTATATAAGAAGGATTATGTAGTTCTAAATTAATAATTTATGTTCTGCTTATTTTTGTTTTAAAAAATCTGAAAAACAATTAACATTGCGGTAATGTGGCTGTAAGTTAAATAATCTGTCTTGTTCTTTCAAGATCAAATACATTGGTTCTATAGCGGAAAAAATAAACAGAGTGTAAGATATTAAGTAAAATTTGAGTATTATAATTTAATACATAATATTACCTTATATAAAGAAAAAACCAAATATAAATTTTAAAAAAATTATTCTAAACAAATTACAAAAAAAAAATTTGCTCTGTAAATTTTAGAAAATTTTATGGAATTATGTCTCAATTCTACACGGTTTTTTACCATTATTTTTAAAATTCTATATAAATAGATAGACGTTTATTGTAAAAATAATCATTGGATTCTTAAGGACATGCCAATAAAAAAATTAACCGTATCATAAGTGCCAATAAAAAGTGGTACTTTTATAGATCATCGAGGATTCATAGCGTCCTTTATAGATAGGGTACTTTTCTATCTGAAAGTCTAATCTAAGAAGAATCGAGAAATTCTTGCTAAATTCAAAGAAAATCATCATATAATGACTGTCTCTAACATTAAAAAGTTTTTTAAAAAACTTGGCGTTTCAACGGTACTACGCTATTAGTAACATATTACCATATCTCTCTCTTTCTCGCTCTTTCTCTCCCTTTCTCTCTCTCTCAATACTGCACATGGTACTAAGCTATTCTCTTGGAGCCAAAAGCTTAATATTTATGTAAATTGAGATTTACATTTGAGAATTTTTTTTTCACAAGAACCTTATATTTTTATATGCTGTAACATAATACATCTCTCTCTCTCTCTCTTTCTCTCTCTCTCTTTTTCTCTTAGTCTCTCTCTCTCCACTTTCTCTCTTTCAATTTTCGCACCTCCTCGCTCCCTCCCTGCCTCAAACTATCGGGATTATAAAAGAAGTTGTTTCGGACCTAAATTTGCTACATTAAAAAAAGACATGAATTTATTTCTCTTTCTTTCTCTCCTTTCTCTATGAAGAGAACAAGAGAGGTTGTTCCGCACCGTAATTTGCTAAAGGTTTTTAATAAAACGATATTCATTGATTAATTTCTTTTCCGCTTTCTCATTCTCAGTATGACATGGCTCTCAGTTGGACAATAATGTTGAACTGAATAATTTATGTGTCTTTTACTTACTTTTTACTTCACTTTAAGCATCCTACTGAGCATATCAGAAATTTTGGAAATTCGGGCCCTGACATTGATAATCTACTACTCCACTATCGAATGCCCCCTTTCTTTTTTACCCTAACAAATAAAACACGGATCAACAAATTAGAAGAAATAGCTCAGAAAGGTTATCAAGAAAGACGGAAGAAGGAAGAAAGTTTATTGTTATTTTTTTTAGTAGCAACTAATACGTACGTAAAACTGATCCATATTTAATTTGTATTGACACTGTCCCTTTTATTTTCATAATTCTTTATACTCCATCTAGGAAAAATGTTATTCCCCTGTGGTGATGGTTAATTCGTTGTTGTGTCTTCGGAAACTCAAATAATATAAAATAATTAATTTATTCACTGATCACTTTATTGTTTAAATCGATTGTATCCAACCAATTACATATTTTCTCTTTAACGATTGAACGAAAAATGTCCATGGTATAAAAGAAACTAGATTAATGTTTTGTGACATTAGAAATATATCAATGTCAGCTTTTAGACTTCCTTTTCCATGTCTTTAATTATGTTTTTTGAAAGAAATATTACCGTTTTTTAATAGGTAATTGCTTATTAAATTATGTATATATCGTAACCAATTTCATAGGCTAATAATGCGTATGCGTAGGCAGGCTTTTTATTTTCTGGAAAGTTTTGTGGCCGATTATACAAATGAATTAGTATCAGAATGATTAAAATAATTTTTTGGTTTCTTTCAGTACATTGCTCTCGTATCGCTTTTTGCTGCCGTCCAGGGTGGAGTCGTCGCTCCAGGTCCTGTCGCCTACGGCGCCGCCCCTTTCGGCTATGGCGCCCCCGTCGCTAAAGTCGCCGCTCCATTCGGCTACGGTGCCCCGGTAGCTAAAGTCGCCGCCCCTTTCGGCTACGGTGCCCCAGTTGCCAAAGTTGCCGCCCCCGTCGCCTACGCCGCCCACGTCGACGACTACGACCCCAACCCCCAGTACAGCTACGCCTACGACGTCCAGGACGCCCTCACCGGTGACTCCAAGACCCAGCACGAAAGCAGGTCCGGAGACGTCGTCCAAGGCAGCTACAGTCTCACCGACTCCGACGGAACCAGGAGGACGGTCGAATACACCGCCGACCCCGTCAACGGATTCAACGCCGTCGTCCACAAAGAGCCACTCGTCGCCAAGGTTGCCGCCCCCGTTGTCGCTAAAGTAGCCGCACCTGTCGCCTACGCCGCCCCCGTCGCTAAAGTCGCCGCTCCTTTCGGATACGGCGCACCCGTAGCCAAAGTAGCATCTCCTTACGGATATGCTCACTACTAAATGCAAAGCTGACCGATGCTACTATTGTACATACCTCATACGCTTAGATATTACGTTAAATATATTTTTTATCGATCATTTCGATTTTTATGTTCTATCCTTCATTCATTTATTTAATTCATGCCATCTGCAATCAGTAAAATCTCTGGATGATAATGCAAATATTTTAACCAGACAAAAGTAGCTATAAGACTACAAATTACCTACATGCCTACTGACGGTAAGAAGTCTGCAATAAGACATTTATATAATTGTTGACAAATTTTATTGTTATTTTAAGGGTTAACATTTTTTTCCCAGTAAGAACAAAATATAAAAAAGAGAGGTTTACAAAACAGGTAAATCTGATGCCAATTATTTTCTGGTTATCACTAGACACCTCACCTAATCAATCCACCTTTTTTTTAAATTAAAATCTATTATTTATATTCGGAGAACCATGGACTAAATATGTCATTATCCACTAGAGCTGATATTAACCATTATTTTATCATCATCTTAGTTTATAAAATGAATCAAGAATGAGGTAGTTTAGAAAATACATTTTTTAAATTTTTTGCCTACGTTACGGCCTTTATTCGGGTTATCTTCAGAACATGAAACACACATTTCTACCCGAGAGGAACAACACACTTTTACACAAAACCAAAGCCTTGTTGACATAGCTTGGAAGTAGAACAATTCAGCCTTCCGACGATTGTACAATAATCACGTTGGTTTATTGATAAAATACGGAAGATTTATGAATTTTTAATTGCCATAATAGGACACTAATTATTAAAACGATAATTTTTAGATAAAAAGTAAGATCCTACAGAACAATTTAATAGAATAGTCTTTGACATGAATTTACAAGAGTACTATACAGTTAACTGACAATCATCTGCATTGATGTGCATGGAAAATAAGAGAGGAGCTAGACTGGACCCCTGTATAATCCCAGCATTAATAAAACTAATGTCAAATCTTTTTGAGTTGAAATTGCCAAGTTGAAAACCGTACTCAAATATAACAAAAACTTACAATTAGTAGAGCTGAAATTAAACTTTTGGTGAATATTGTTCATTACGAGATTTTGGTTCGTTGATTGAATTATGTTACCCTCAGTTAGGCTGTCGAACAATAACCAGATCTAAAGCCCGACTTAAAAGGATTAAGTAAATGTGAATATTTAAGAATTTTACTACTCACTTGTAGATAATTTTTCCTAAAATGGTTGATTTCACAGGGAAAAATGCTAATGGGATAAAAGACTTTTTCCAGCCTGTAATTTGGTCTGCCTTCTTCGTTGGGTTGGTCTGTCAGACGAATTGAGGCTTTCGTCATCTTCAGTGTGTCTGCACTACATTACTCTGACCAAATCAGCATACTGCTACACTTTTTGAATCAACACTGCGATTAATCAGACAAATCATCATTCATGCCGTTTAGGTTAAATGTTTTAAATCATTCATTTGTCGAATATAAAAAAGCCTTTTCAACTTTGATCTAAGTAGATACCTCATAAGCCTCTTTACAAGTACAAATTTAACATTAAGTATCAAACAATTAATTAAGGTTTTTAGTTGAGATAAAAGTCAATGACACGAGCGGGATTCGAAACCACGATCTTCGGCTACATACGCCAGATTGAAAAATGGCAAAAAGGAGGGAAAATTCAAAAGGTGGGGTTGAGATGGGAAGTTAGTGTCCGAGTGGATCGAGGTCACGATAGCTCAAGCGGTAGAGCAGCGGCGTATCTAGCCGAAGATCGTGGGTTCGAATCCCGCTCGTGCCATTGACTTTTTTATCTATATATTAATATATTAATTGGTCAAGCGGACCACGAAATTAGTGAAATTAAGTATCAAAGTTAATTCAATATAGTGATCAAATTCTTCTTTATAACGAATGAGTGCCAGTGCCGCCAACATAATACCTACAGATTTTTATGACGAATTAAGAAAAGTACAAAGTCATTTCAGCAAGACTTTTAATCACAATAATCCTGAAACCGAAACAAAATTGTTATTTCAGCTCAATGAAGTGAATAAAATAATTAGTTATTTTAACCGAAAAGTTTTTACTTTTAGGTTGCCCAGAAAATAATAAATGATTTTAAACTATTCTGGTGCATAGCTTCAATTTGAGGACAATACATTTGGGCATAAGTTGTTTCGCCAGGATTCAAAAGCTGTATTAAATCAGCCCAAATGTAGCCAATCAAAGAGTCCCCATCACCTTTTCTTTACGAGTTGAGGATTTATTAAATGTAGTACTGCCTCTTTGTCAAGCCACGGTAAAGAACGTCTGCTGTGTGAACAAAACCGAATAAAATAAAATAATTTTGAACAGAAAAAAATAATAAAATAAACCTCACTCCGTCGGCTTCCTTCCTTTACCAACGAGGGTCCTAGAGGGATAGAGGATCGGAGAGAAAAGATGGTTCGAAGAAAAGAACAGAAAACCATTACCTCGTGGTGCAGACAACGATCTCGCCGCAGGAACAGTTCGATCGACGAAAGTACGGGTGAGACGACAAAACAAGATATCGAGAACGTGAACGCCACTGTATCCGGGAATATCGACGAATTTTGATTCACCGGAATTAAAAGATTCGAGACCTTCACCAGGACGGCTCGACCACAACTGGGAATGCAAGATATGGCCGAATTGAGAGGCCGACAGTCCAAAGAACAACGAAGTTCAAACAATCAAATTTTTCATCACAAGTCTCCAGAAAAGATTCTTCTCTGATTCGGGGTGGGTAAAGAAACGCCGAGCAAACTTCATAATGATGATTAATTTGATGGTCGTTTAATGCATGAGGAACCCAATATTCGAGGTTTTTCACCTTTCAAATTGTCTTAAGGTAGTCAACGACGATCGATTTGCTAACTGAAAGATTCTCTGCACGTTCTCGAACAGTTGTTCTGGGATTTTCTTCTGCCAAAGCTCGCAGAACATCGCCATCAAAGGAAAAAATTCTTCCACGACCTTCTTTGTCTTCAAGGCTGAAGTCTCTCTCTCGAAATTGTTTAAACCATCTCTGAACGGTGCTCTCATTCACACTGTCAACACCCCAGACTTCATCAATTTTTTCTAGTCTTTTGGACACAGTTCGGACTGAAATTTGTAAAACGAAAATCACTCGTTGACGTCTTAGTAATGACCGTATTATTCCAATGTAACGACCTGCTACGTAGGTAAACAAACATTTCTGTTTAGAAGAGGATTAAAAAGTGTTATCATTTGCACAAAAGAATAATCAATCAAATGTAAACATTTTATTATACATAGGGGTGATTGAGAGAAACCAGGAAAACCTGCATTATTTTTCGGGCTACCCAATTTACGTGAATTAGTTGATTTCGAACGGTTACCTGTCTTTTTTTTGTCAAAAAATTGCCTTTACTTAAAAGGAATATGGCTTTATCAAGGCACCAAGTCTTTCTGATCAAATAAAAGAATAAGTGCTTAACCAAATCATGAATTTTCAGATCAAATCTACGATTATTTTAGATTATATCGTTCAGGCTAATTGAAATAACTGAATATAATTTACCAAGGGATGTAAATAAACAATACATTTGAGCAGAGTTTAATTTATTTTTGAAGGAAAATGAAATAAATAGACATATATAAATATGTTCAGGTAGGATTTACAGTCTTAATGGTAGTAGGCCTTGGCGACGGGGGCGGCGTAGGCGAGGGGAGCGGCGAATTTAGCGACGGGTGCGCCGTATCCGAAAGGAGCGGCGACTTTAGCGACGGGGGCGGCGTAGGCGACAGGGGCGGCTACTTTAGCGACAACGGGGGCGGCAACCTTGGCGACGAGTGGCTCTTTGTGGACGACGGCGTTGAATCCGTTGACGGGGTCGGCGGTGTATTCGACGGTCCTCCTGGTTCCGTCGGAGTCGGTGAGACTGTAGCTGCCTTGGACGACGTCTCCGGACCTGCTTTCGTGCTGGGTCTTGGAGTCACCGGTGAGGGCGTCCTGGACGTCGTAGGCGTAGCTGTACTGGGGGTTGGGGTCGTAGTCGTCGACGTGGGCGGCGTAGGCGACGGGGGCGGCTACTTTAGCGACGGGGGCGGCGTAAGCGAGAGGAGCAGCGACTTTAGCGACGGGGGCGGCGTAGGCGAGGGGAGCGGCGACTTTAGCAACGGGGGCGGCATAGCCGAAAGGGGCGGCGCCGTATGCGACTGGTCCTGGGGCGACGACTCCTCCGTGAGCAACAGCTACGAGAGCTGCGAGGATGAAAAACTAAAACATACAAAGAAAATTCTTAAGCCACACCTTGTCCATTAATTAATTTTTTCCTTAACGGAAAAATATATCCTTAAGGCCTAATTTCCTTAACAATAATTTGAGAAACCTTGTTAGATAATCTGCAACTTTACAGGCTTTTTATCATCATCGGGTTAAAGGTTAAAGGACAGAATTTTTTTTCCCATTTTAGTACAAATTTTGTTAAACTCGGTGGGAGAAAAAGACAATATTTAGAATTTAAAATGTAATAAAAGGTATATTTTTCATACTTTTATATACAATGATGACTAGCTATATGTAATAGAAGACGTATTACGCAATTAAATGGTTATGTTTTATTTTTCATTTCTCTTCTTGTGTTAATTATTTCACTAAATTTATAACTTACTTGTTTATGGGTTTTAATGTGCCATTATTGTCCAAACTGACAACCTGAGGAAACATTTTTTTCCTTACGTTTACAAAAGCGTATAAGTATTTTTAAAACCAAAAATTTTTGCGTTTAGCGATCAATGGAAGATGGTTGGTGGTCGTATCGTATATTCTTAGCATAAATATTGTTGTGAGAAAAAAATTATCAAACGTTAATCTCAATTCACATAAACATTAATAGTTCAGGACGAATATCTTAGTTCCATGCTGGAGAGAGAGAGAGAGAGAGAGAGAGAGAGAGAGAGAGAGAGAGAGAGGGGGAGAGTGTGCATGTGTGTTCATGTGAATGGTATTTATAAAACTGGTGCCTTCACATTTTAATTGGTTTTATTCAATTAATAACTATTTTTGTCCCATTCTTTATATTTTCAACGGTATTTAAATTTTGCATTAATAATTTATAATGAGTGCAACCTAGGGCGAAGGGTAGCTCCAAGCTTGAGGAAGGGGCCCTAATATCGAACGGGGTAGGTGTAGGGGTTAAAGGGCCAAACTATGCCCTAGTAAAGCCCCTTGAACTAACCCCAACATTTCAATCTATGCACAAGAGTTAATAAAGAACAATATGAAAGGTTGCACAGATTTACTCTCAGACAGTCAGACGACTATAAAGGCACTAAGTATGCTCTCAACTCCAAATTTATCTGGGAATACCTAAATTGTCTAATGCCTTTAGGAAAGCACAACAAGATTACCTTAATATGGGTTCCGAGACATTAAGATATAGAAGGAAATGAGCAGATGACTAGCCAATAAAGAGGCAGCCCTCTCACCCATGGGACCGGAACTAAGATCACCGGAATATGTGCTTAAGTTGGAACTGGAAAAATGGCTTGAGAGGCAAGCTATGAAGGCGAAGGAACTCCACTCTGACCAGGCAGGAATTGAAATGAAGGCAGGAATGAAAAGTTTTATGCCTCTATACTGCCTTCTCGAATACCACCTAAAGAAGATGACCAAAGCAGAGCAGGGCCATGCTGACTTTGTCTGGAGGAACCAGAGACATTGGCACATGTCCTTTGTGGATGTGAAGCGTTAGCCACATACGGCCTCATCGGTAAGGCAATACTAACACCAAAATATGTGAACCAAGAGGCACTGAGGAAGGTGCTTAAATGATTATAAGGCGTTATAAGTCGATTATAGGTCGTAGTGAATGAAACGTACTTTTAAACCCTTTTCAACCACCACAAAAATAAATAAATACATAAATAAATATATATAGTGTCCGAAGTCGTGGCATGTAATGTACAACATGCTGCAAGTTTTAATCAGTTCTGTAGGAATATAAATGACGATAGTTTGTAGGCATCATGTTTTCTTTCATCATTATATATATATATATATATATATGTATTTGTTTTGCTCAATTCGTTAATATTTTGTTTTCATTTCCTTGTATTCTCATTACATTGTCAACTGAATTTATACTTAGTGTTAATAATATACAATAAATGAAATTCAATTAATACAACAATTTTAACTACAATAAATCAAAGAAGAAAAATATTTGAACAAAGAGAACCTTTATTTATATTATTTATATTTTAAATTAAACGTGTATGTTCGATTGTGTGAATAATATGTATAAATATTTATGAAAGGTACTGGTTGAGATAAAAAAGTCAGTGTCACGAGCGGGATTCGAACCCACGACCTTCGGCTCAATACGCCGCTGCTCTACCACTTGAGCTATCTGACTTCGATCGTCTCGGACACCAACTCTCCATCTCAACGTACAACCGTTCGAATTTTCCCTCTTTTTGCCATTTTCAAATGTCGTGTAATCAGGGTTCGATTCTCGGCAACAAATTAATGGAAAATTCGAAAGGTTGTAGGTTGAGATGGGGAATTGGTGTCGAGTGGATCGAAGTCGCGATAGCTGAAGTGGTAGAGCAGCGGCGTATTTAGCCGAAGGTCTTGGGTTCGAATCCCGCTCGTGACACTGACTTTTTTATTTCAACCAATACTTTTCATATATATTAATTCATTGAAAAAAGTTAATTGGTTAATCGGATCACGAACTGTAATGGATTTATTATGTATAAAACTATTGCCTCCAAATTTTGCTTTTCTTTTATTGAACTGTTTAACCCCTTTGTCCATATTATTCATTATATTATTTTTATATTGTCAACTAAATTTACAATTTGTACTAAAAATTAATAATAATTGACATTAGACAGGCAGTTTCATTTAATGAGTTTTCAGATAAAAACCTTCTTTGAAAAATAAGAAAATCATTAAAGAGTTAAATTTTAAGCAAAGTTAAATTTTAATTATAACAATATTAACTTTTCTAGTCTTAATACGACAATTTTTTTGTCTCATTTCACCAAGCCATCATCTTCGAGAACAGTGGAACAAATAGAATCAAATTTGAACAACATAATCGAATCACTTGTCAGACCGAATTTGAAATCGAATCGGAAGAAAATAGCATTTTGGAAAAATTGAAAATCGAGTTTAGAATTTGAAAATTTGCCAGTGCTCACCTTAGCTGCCATGGCGTTAGTGGTATTGAGTGACTCTAGACTGACTGCCTAATGGCCACATTACTCTTATATAGTGCCAACCCCTCGGTCCTTGACCCACTCCTCGAGGCGGCCAACCCCACCTCGGACCCTTGCAATTCGACCACCGCCTTTTTTTATTAATTTTCCTATTTCGAAAAAGAGAGAAAAGCAGAAAAATTGAGGGAATGGTTAAGCCTGATTTAAAAAAATTAACTGTGCGAAAATGGCACGAAGAAGAAGCGAGATGTCTCGAGTCAAAAAGTCTCCAAAAATGTAACGAATTCAACTTAACACAAAGAACATAACTTGCTTAAAATCAGCAAATTTAACAATAAAAAATCAAACGCTTTGCATATTTCTATAAAATGTTCAAATTAAGTCAATGTTAAGAAAGTGAAGATACGTCACTCAATTTTTAAAAAACAAAAATCTGATCAAAATTTAATATTTCAGCTCAATTTAATTACAAAAAACGAAATATTAATCAATCACAGGAATTAAATTTTGAGCCAAAATTTTATAAATGGGCAAAGCTTGCTGAGATCTTATAGCCAGTGAGCTTTCGTAAAAACTTGATTGCTATCTTCAAGAATTATGATTTCACTTGATACAAGATAAATCGCCTCATAACCCAGAATTTTTGTTTTAACTTTCAAAGCTCCTTGGATTACAATCTGTAACAAAGTTATTTTTTTTTTCAAAAAACAATTAATTAATCGTCATATCATTTCATCGACTATTCTAATAAATTATTTAGAAATCGTGAGATGCGGTCTGGTTTGATGCAGGTTTCGGAAAAACATTTTCTTTATCGTGCCAACGTTTCGATCTTTATTGAGATCATCTTCAGGGCTCAAAGTGTTTGTCTTTGGTGTAATTGTGCCATTCTTGCGTGTCGTGTAATCACCACACATATTCTAACAAACCTAAGAACTATTTTAAAAATTATTATCAGTTTAAATTCAACAATATATCGACAATTGTCATGAAATATAACCAATTAAAGCTTTTTTTTAATATATTTGATAGAAATGTATTAAAGTTGGTCTTGAGCTGGTTTAAGTCACAGGGTCTGTCTATGCTAGACTCTGACCTACAGGTGATGACAAAACCGACAAAACAGACTCCATTGAAACAATTCTGATGTTGAAGTGGGGTCGGACCCAGTGGCGTAGTGCCATTTCAGCGCAAAAACCAAATTTATTAATTATTACACGTCCCACAAATTACATTTCTCACGTTGATGTTATGAAAATGTCTCTGTACTACATATATTGTTAAATTTAAATTATAATATTTCAATGAATTAATCTTTTTATGTAAGGTTTTTGGTTGAAACGAAAAATGTAGTGCCACGAGCTGGATTCGAACTCAAGGCCTTCGGTTAAATGGCCACTGCTCTACCGCTTGAGCTATCGTGACTACGATCTACTCGGACACCAACTCCCCATCTCAACCTACCTTTCCAATTTTCCCTTCTTTTTACCATTTTTCGTTTCAACCAAAAACCTTACATAAAAAGCGTAATTAATTGAAAGGTGTAATTTGGTCAATAGACCACTAAATACAATGGATTTAATAAGTGAAACGAAGTATATCTTCACTAAAAACTCCCTGTGGCCATTTCATTTGTCGCCGAGAATCGAATGTTGATTATACGACGGTTAAAAAATGGCAAAAAAGGAGGGAAAATTCGAAAGGTAGATGGGAAGTTGGTGTCCGATGGGGGATCGAAGACACGATAGCTGAAGTGGTAGAGCAGTGGCGTAATTAGCCGAAGTTCTTGGGTTCGAATCCCCCTCGTGACACTAGCTTTTTTGTTTCAACCAAAAACCTTACATAAAAATATTAATTAATAAAAAGACGTACTGTGGTCAATGGACCACTAAATATAATGGATTAAATTGTAATAATAATTATATTGATGGAACATCAGAATGTATTCTTAATAAATTAATTTAGTTGCAAGTAATCCAAGTATTTATGTTTGAAAATTTATTGGCGTATTTTTCTTATGATTACATGATGACAAATTAATAGTGTAAATAAATGTTCATATTCCTTAACCTTGTGATTTATTTATTATTATTTTCTTCTTCTTCTTCTTCTTCTCCTTTTTGTTCTTCTTCGTGATCCTTATCTGTAAACGGACGGTGGTCGTTATGATCGCAATGCGCACACTGTCTACAACAGCTGTAAAGTGCTTCAGTGCTTTGGTTCTACCTTGTTTTTTCCTTCTGGAAAAATATTCATAAATTTCCGGGTGACATAATACATGGCTGAAATACCCCAGCTTCCTTGTTTTTACTGTAATGTCAATGTCTGCTGTTTTGTTCATATTTCTTAGTGTTCATCACGACAGTGATGTTTTCTGTTCACCCTATTTTTAACAACTTCTATAGGTTCAAATCCTCAAGTTTTTTTCATAGAGGCTACTATTAGTGTCGTTGCTTCGACCGCATTCAGCAGAATCTCAGACCAAGTTCAAGACTGCACCGTACCTTATGATTCTTCCTTCTTGAAGGTGGGATAATAGGTCATCTCATGAGAGTGTGTCATGAGTTATGAGATGACCTATTATCCCACCTCCAAGAAGGAAGAATCATAAGATTAACTTCTGAGGTCAAAATATAAGAAAACATCGTTACTGCACAGTACACTTTTCATTTTAGTAAATGCCTTTCTATTTTTGCTTTTGTTTCTTTATATATGTATCTTTATTTAGTTATTACTATTTGGGCCCATTCTAAGGTGACATCTTGACTTAGCTTGATTTCTAAGTTTGTGGTAGTGTTTTATTAAAAAAAATTAATTTAGTCTGCGCATTTAGTTGTAAACCATTTTCATTACTTGATTTCGTATCTAGTAAGCTGTGTAGTTCTTCTCTTGCATATCGCTTAATAATTATTGGATTACCTTTCAATTTTAAATTCTCCTCTACGCCATTAAAAGTTTCGCTGAATATTTTCGGACTAGATGTTAAATAGTAATAGAAACTGGATGTACCCATGCGTTACACCTCTCTTGACTTCGATGTCATCAGTTGTGCAGCCTTCTATCCTAATATTTGTTTTTTCGTTCCAGTAAAGGTTTACGATAATGTTAATGTCTTTATCATCCATTTGGTATTTTTAAGAATTTTTATGATTTTCCTATGTTCGACATTTTATTCGAAATCAATAAAGTACAGAAATACCGAATGGTTGACATCCACATCTGTCCTGATGAAGGATCCTCCAAAGGTGGTCTAAAGAACTGGATTTTCTTTCAAATTGGCCTTATCCCTCACCTTTTTTTAAATTATAATGATAAATCTATTTTATAATGAATTAGCATGAAAAATATATTACACACATTTTAATGTCTGAATTTTGTCTTATTTAATAGCTATAAAAACTTACTGCAAAATATAATGTGTAATTTATCCAACCATAATTTTTCAACAGCAAGTTGTTGAAGCATTAAAAATGAAATTTTCTAGCAAATATATTTCGTGTGAATCCAGTGAACATCAGGCAGACAAAATACTGGGTGTAGATAAATAGTCGTTAGAATAATTTGTTCCATATCATAGACAATAGAAAAGAACTATTTAGTTATCAACTATAATTAATACTTCACATTGAAATACAAAGTAATAATAAAATGGTGGATATGGATAAACATTTCTCAACAGATTTTCCTTACCACATAAACCATTTTATTTTGAGGACAAAAAATTAGTATATCTTAAAATCGATTAACATTTCGCTTGTTTGATACCTAATAGTACCTTTGAAATATCCCCTTGCCAAAATAATTGCTATCAGATGTTGTCCCATTGCAGGTCTATCTATTATGTTAACAATCGTAAAATAAAAAACTTGTTTTAATTTTTTGATGGTATCCTTACTGATTTTGTGAAACTCCATAATAAGAAGATGGGTAGAAAATAAATTGACTTTTCTACAATAGGCCTATTCCTACTCATCATGTTACTTAAGTTTTAATTTATAATTGATTATTAAAGTAAAAATAAATTGTTACCTAAAAGTCCTGCCGTTTATGTAACACCATGAATACGAACAGTACACAGAGAATTCGTGATCAAATTGTATTGATTAAATTAAGTTATATGTTATTTATGCCGAAAATAGCTCAGGTAAAATCATCAGGTGGCTAAAAGCTAAATAAACCCAATGCCTACGTGCATACTCATGGATAAAAGGGATGAGCTGAGTCAGATGAGGTCGAAGCCAACCTTGAATTTGAAGATAAAAAATACTTATTGAGAAATCGTGAGATGCGGTCTGGTGTGATGTAGGTTTCAGAAAAACATTTTCTTTATCGTGCCAACGTTTCGATCTTTATTGAGATCATCTTCAGGGCTCAAAGTGTTTGTCTTCTGTGTAATTGTGTCATTCTTGCGTGTCGTGTCGACATGCCAGACACCAGACCGCATCTCACGATTTCTAAATAATTATCGATTAACGGTCACTAATCACCACACATTTCTACACGAGAGGCACTCTCGGTACGACACGCAAGAATGACACAATTACACAGAAGACCAACACTTTGAGCCCTGAAGAAGATCTCAATAAAGATCGAAACGTTGGCACGATAAAGAAAATGTTTTTCTAAAACCTACGTCACACCAGACCGCATCTCACGATTTCTAAATAAATATCGATTAACAGTCACTAATCACCACACATAAAAAATATTATAAATTGGCTTAAAATGAAGGAAGCATATTAGAGCAATCTGAAAAGGAAAAGGTACTGGGAAAAATATGTTTTTGGCCCAAGAATCGTATGTACAGATCCCGTGCGATATAACTACAATGGGCTTTCACTTTTATGGTCTCAGTAAGACCGAGCTCGACAAATCCGACTAAACGTACGTGAAAATATACTATCTGATATATTACATTCATCCATCTTGGTCTAAAGACAAGCATGAGTTGACAATCGTGTTTGATAAACTTCCGTAAAACATAACTGGAATGACAAAGAACGAAGAAAGCATATGTATAATATATAATAATGATAGAAATAGACCATGAAGGTGGCACAGATGATGTATTTTAGTCAAATATTCGCGGCTACTGCAGAATAACTATACTATTTTCTACTCAATCGCCTTAAATGATTTTCTACTTCGTGTAATCATACCTGCGTGAAATAATCAATTCAGAACAAAACTTCCGAATCTTATCTGGTAAAAATAAATGGACACTGAGTGATATACAAAACTAATGAGGCACAATTGCAAGAGTGTTTTGTTCCGCAATCAAATACTCTTAGATCCATGGAGGTTGCCGACTTACCAGAATGCCTGTGTTCAACAATCTAGGTCAAAAAAGGACCTGAATTGTAACAATTATATGTGATAAAACCTTCGTAAAAACTTAACTGGAATTAAAATATAGGAATTTGGGTAAAAGGAAAGAACAATAATTTAGAACAGTTACTAAAGGAAATATTGATTGATCCAAGAATGAAATTCTCAGATCGCCTGTGCTATATGTACGTTGGACCTTAGCACTTGAAAATGAGGTAAACAATAAAAATTGGCATATTGATTAACCTAGAACAGAAAGGAGACACATTTGAAGTGTTTTTGGTTGAGATTTAAAATATCCGTTATCTCAGCGTAGATGTAGATGTACACATAGTTTCGGGGTATAGTATGCTGCGCACTTTAAGAGCTATTGTATCCCCCGTGCTCTGCCTAAAGCATATCGGTGAGTCCTATTTCATCAAGAAACTTGATTAATAGGTCCGGTTCCAATGGTTGAAGCTCTTCTATGGTCATATTATACATCCCAAAACATTTCCTCTTGCGGGTTAGTGTAGCTCCGGAGTTTGTAAGTAAATGTGTTGGTGTCTCTTCTGCCTCTTTGCAGAATCTGCATGTGCCATCTTGGATTATTCCAATTTTCTTTAAGTGTCACTTGCAGTGTCCTGTTAGGAATCCTATTAGGAGTCGCAGTTTGTTCCTGCTGCCCTTGACACATTCTGTAATTTCTTTTCTTCCGGAATTGGTTAGAAGAATCTTAGATTGTCAGTGTCCAATGAGTGAATTCCAAAGTTCCCTCATTCTCTTTTCGTCCTTCTGTCTGAGATACTCGTTAATAAAGTAGGTGCCTATGCCACAGAAGGGTTCGGGTCCTATCAGCGGTGTAGCAGTCCCTTTTCTTGCAAGAGTGTCCGCTTTCTCGTTGCCTTCTACTCCCATGTGTCCTGGGATCCAGCAGAGACTGACTTTATTCTGCATTCCTAATATGTTTAATTTGGTTTAGCAGTTCAACACCATCCTTGAACTAATGATATTTGAGCTTCGTGCTTTGATGGGCTGCTTGGCTATCTGACATGATAGCTATATTCTTGTTTTTGTACCCTTTACTTAAGTTGAGTTGGGTACATCTTTCGATTGCATGAATCTCATCTTGAAAGATACTGGTGTGTTTTTCCATGGGTTCTGAATATTTGGTTCCAATATTCTCCTACCCCTGTCCCTTCTTGTTTTCTAGATCCATATGTGTACCAAAGGATGGTGCCATTCTTGAAAGAGTTGTTCCCTCTCTTTCCCAATCTTTTTTTGGTACCCAGGTTTATTCGGAAGTTTTGATTAAATTCAAACATCCTATTCATGTATCTCAGCATAACTATAATCGACTTTGTACTCTAAGGGACTGTACTTGAATGAAATTATCGAGCCAGAAGCCCTCCTGACCCCTTATCTAGTAAAAATGTATTGATCCATATAGAACACTAATGAGGCACAATTTGCAAAAGTGTTTTTTTTCTACAATCTTATACTATCTGTTCCATGGAGGTTATCTACTTACTAGTACACCTGCATTAAACCATTCAGGCCAAAATATGGCATGAGAGAGACAATCGTGTGGAGGAAAACGTCCTTAATACCTATATGGTAAATATAAATATAAAACGAGGAAAAGCATGGTATTATGTAATGTCATATATAGATGAAATAAAATGATATAGAGAGGCAGGTGCAGGAGTGCTTTTTTACAATCAACTGCTCATAGGTCCTTGGCAATACCTGAGAACTTCACTTAATCGATAATAAACTATAGTAATTAGCGACGGAATAAAATTATAACTGATAGTAAAAGAAAAGAAAAATGCTTTGTTTCATTGATGGTTCATGAAGGAAAAGCATGACAGGGGCAAGAATTATCTGTTTGATTTGAAAAATTGAATCAATATGATTCTAAGGCTATACCAGGATATTGATGAAAATGTTTCTGATAATTTTTGATTAGCAGTTAAAAGATAGGTGTAAAATGCGTCTTAGTCAAATCTAAACTTGCAGGAGTAGAGGGACACAGTAGTGTGACCTTGTATTGATTGTATTGAATTTCATTGTAGTGATTGTATTGAACGATCTAGGTGAGTGGAACAATGACGATCTACACTACTGAAAAACGAACAAGAAAAAATATTAATCTGGTGTATCGTCTATGCGGCAACATGGCAAATGATTATTGAAATTTAGACCGTAATCAACCCATGACTCGATTAAATTGTTTTGGAGTGTTATTCGTTTAGACAGCTTATAACTGATATATTCTTACTAAAATAAATTTTGGAGAGGTGTTTCATGTCAAGAAATCTTAGAGCAGAAACGTCAAGTCTGGGGAATAGTTCCTCAGCGTTACAACCCAAGTGCCAAGGGCTAACGTAAGGAGCACCTCAGAGGTTCAAAATTATCAACAATGATCAATGTACCTGCAGGTTTGGAAATACACAAAGCATGTTCTTATGATGACCAAGCCAAAAATTATCTAAATAACCCAATGAGTCAGACAGCTCTAAAGGCTCTCCCCAAAGATCACCTCAAATCTTAGACCTGCATAAATGCCCTAAAAATATTGGGTAGTACAACGAGGCAGTAGAAATACTAGCTAAAAAAGAAGGCTCCGGATTAATTTTGTCTCGTAAACTATAGTTATATTAAAAGGAAACTGGAAACCTGGGTAACTAAAGAATACAACAAATACGAAAAATTGAAACTAGTCAAGCAAAACATTACTCGCAGCAATAACCCAATGTTACAAAGAAAATATCCTTTTCAACAGGAGGAAATTCAAACCTTTAACTGGTATATTCACAGTACATGCTTCAACAATTGTAAATATCACCTTAAAAAATGCGACTATCATCATATGATCAACGTCTATTATGTCAGGAATAGACAGGTACAACTAAAGGTATCTTTGGAACAGCGAAAAATTCTCCTGATGATTAGTTAAATAATAGAATTAATTGGGATTGTTAGAAAAGAGCATGAATTGTCTTTGGGATTTAAATGGGCATTGGTCGAATAGAACGAGACATCAGACCTGCATGGAAAGAGGCTATGTACTTATTAAAGGGTCGTGTATGATAACGTAATCATTTTGTATCAAAAGATAAAAATCGTCCATAAAATGGAAAATGGTATGGGAATAGTTCCACAGCATCTAAACCCCAATTGCCAAGGGTTTACGTAAGGAACACCTAAGAGGTTCAAAATTATCAACAATTAATCCATCTACGTTTTCGTAGTCAATTGAAAGCTACTTCTTTCAATCAATTAATTATTCTTTCTAAGGTCTTGGTTGAGATAAAACAGTCAGTGTCATGAGTGGGATTCGAACCTACGACTTTGAAATTGGCAAAAAAGGGGAAAATTCGAACGGTTGTAGGTTGGGATAGAGAGTTGGTGGAAGTCACGATAGCTCAAGTGGTAGAGTAGCGGCGTATTTAGCCAAAGGTCGTGGGTTCGAATACCGCTCGTGACACTGTCTTTTTTATCTCAACCAAGACCCTAGAAAGAATAATTAATTGATTATCAACAATGATCAATGTACCGCAGGTTCGGAGATACACAAAACTACTTATGGTTGCCATCTTCGTACGATGACCAAGCCAAAACGGCCAAATAAAATTACTTACAATGGGAGAAAATTGTGTTAATGCATTTCGATACCAAAGACATATAATAAAATACGGGTAATACTCACCTTCAAATTTTCACGTAGGAGTTCTCTAAAATATTTTTTATTGACCCCGAAAGAACACAATTGCATCACTCAGTTTCGTACACGTGTTACTATAACATAGGCTATATTGCATCATTCGTTTTCTGAATCAGTTATTATCAAAAAGAGCCACCTGGTTGTTAAAGATTTTCTTTATTGAACATACAAAGATATTTAATATTTCTTTTTTTAATTTGCTGTCGGAGCCAATGCCAATGTCGCACGGCTTTCTCTCCTTTAAATGGTCACCAGACGAACTTTCACCACAAAGGACGTAGGCGTTGAAGTTTGATTTAGCTTGAAGTTTATGTGTTCTACGAGCTTATATTTTTACTAAAAAGCTAATAAAGTGTGAAAATAATTAGAGTTTTTTGTACTAATTAATGCCATGAAGCAAGACAATAAACTCATTAATTTTTCAGTTGAATTCTTTATTAACAATGGCACGTTTTACTAGTTAATAAAATTGGCTGTTTTTAGTCTATTGTCGGAAGGAGACCTGGTTGAATCGACTTTGAATTTTTTAAAAGTTCGTCTACCGCCTCGAGAGTGGTTGATTGCTAAAGGGCAGGACGAAGATTTCACTTTCAAATCAAGAGCGATGATTGGTGGACAAATAAATGAAAAAGGTAACGCGATGGGTGAACGACATTTACGTAAAGGGTCGAAAGATAGGCGGTGATGGTGCAGTTTCGAGAAGGTGGGTATGATTTGAATTAATATAACGTAACATTGATTCAATTAGCATTAATTTGTACCTATTTGTGATGTTGATGACGAAATATTGGTCTTTAACCTATACGAACAATGTACTTCTGTCTGATGGAGCTAAAAAAAATTCTTATGGTTATTGAACTTGAGAAGATTTTTCAACAAACTCAAGTTTCTTCCATTTTCTTCTTACGCAACTTTCAGACATGCTTTTCCAAAATCTTCAAGTCTAAAGGGAGATGAGGAATATTTTATGCTTAGTTCTTATTTTTCTTCTGTGTTCTCATCTTCATCCTGAAAACGATGATTGACATTTCATCGATTCTTGTTTCGTCATAACCACTTGATGCACTAGTACAGTTGTCTTGTAAGTTGGGATAGGTATGGTATGGTGATAAGGATACTAGGGAGCAGGGTTTGTACTCCCCAGGAACTGCAGCCTTCTGACTTATTGTACCTTCCTAGTTCCTTAGTTCAGTGCAATAGACTCAATCCTTTTCCTAAGAAGTAGTCGAAGATGATATGGGTGGCTGTTTCCTCCTCCTCATTACATAATTTGCAGATGGGTTCTTCGTTGTACATGCCCATGTTGTGTACATGTTTTCTCAGATGCCAGAGACCTATCACTCCTCTGAGTTTAGGCCTCTCCAGTTGCAGCAGTGATTTTGCCAGTCTTAGTGAGGATTGTATCATCATAAGTTTACTGTGTTTACCACCGCTAGAGTTTATCCACTTCTCCTTTTGTTTTGTTTGGATCCATTCTGCGAGGATTCTATATTTGTTTTTGTTATCCCAAGTATAGGTTCGGGGCCTATGTTTGGATCTTCCTCTGGCCAGTCTGTCTGCTTTCTCGTTACCCAAAATTCCTCTGTGTCCTGGCACCCATGATATCTTCAGGTTGTTGTGTTTCTCCAGGTTTTGGAGATTTTGAATGCATTCACTGAATAATTTTGATGCAATTCTTTTACATACTGATGCTTTAATGACTGCTTGGCTATAAGATCTTATGAGCATTTTTTTTGTCAGTGTAACCTCTTTTAAGATTTTCCAGGGCACAAGCATTGATGGCATGTATTTCCGCTTGAAAGACCGAAGTGTACTTCTCTAATGAGTTTGATTGCTCATGTTTTGGGCTAGTACAGAAAACGCCCGATCCGGTTCCTTCGTTTGTTTTGGAGCCATCTGTATATCGTATCTGATGCTCTCCTGTATTCTTCCTCTCCTTTGTATTCCATTGAGACTTTTTTAGGATTTAGTAAAGAATGTTTGCGGGATTATATAATCAGGCCCCATTTCTAAGAATGAGTGTCTGATTTTGTTAATTATATTTGTATGCCCGAATTGTTTAGTTCCTATCCAATTTAATTGTTTTTGGAGTTTAGATGAGCTTTTCCTAGCCTCCCCTTGTATGAATATTTCTAGTGTAGGTAGGTTTAGCAGTTTTTCGTGCACTTGTAGGGGTTGTTCTCATTGCCCCTGTGATAGGTTTGCTAGTCTTTGTATGCTGCCTAATGTTTGTGTAGGTACTTCTTGTTAAGCTTTTGTCCACCAGATTAATGATCCATAGGTTATTTTGGGCCTTATTACTGCCTGTATAGCCAATAGGCCATTTGCCTAGGGTTCTACTTGTGGTCATATTTTCTTGTGGCGATATTTTACTTTTTCCTATAGTACGCTGCAGGTGAGGTTTCCAGGTTAACTTCGTGTCAAAGATTATTCCTAGGTATTTGTGCTCATTTTTTAACTGAAGCATTTCATTGTAGAAATGTAAACCTTCTATTTCTAGGTTGGGATGAGAAAAACCGTTCATTTTAAGGCTCGGATCAAAACTGTTCACTCAATGAAATGAATTAGCTCTTTTTCATAAACACTTGCACTCATCAATTTTATCTTACCCATAATTCCATGCGTAGGTTTAAGCTTTTTTTTTAATTTCGCTGTATCAGATCCTGTCTGCATAGATGGGGGAGGGTTGTATGGCCATCTGTACCACGGGGTGACTCAACGTTTCAAAAACCAGCCCAGAGTCACATTGGGATGGACTCGAGGTGGCTTGTGGTGACGCCCCTGGCGGGAACTTAGAGAGAGGCTGTCTTCTACCTGGGACCTTTCGTGAAGCTTGCGCATGGCCAATGTATTATCCCCGGTCCTCACGGGAAACGTTGCGACTGGACGACAGCATGTAAGCGTTGAGGACGTCATGATCATGCTACAGTCCCTCGAATGCGTGAGTAAGCGACTGGAAAAGGGTAGTGGTATCGGCGGTTTCTGACGAGTATGCTTTGCATTGTTGTGCGTATGACCGGCGTGGTACCCTTGGGGAAGCGAAGGATCGGACCACCTAGGCTAGACCTATGGCGTCCCTCGATTACGTGCAGCAGGTGTAGGCTGAGCTTGATAAGAGACCTTTGTCCGTAGGCAGTACTCATCTAGGGGGTGGGTAGCAATCCCACTTTTTAATCCGAAACCGCTGTCGGGGCGTTCCCGAAAGTTTCTACGCTGGAGGAGCCTCTACACTCAGAGGGATAGAGTCGCCTTCTCTATCTAGGGAGTACGCGAGGGGGGGGGACGAGCTGATGTATTTCGGCCCGTTAGCCCCTCGCGTGCGGCGTACGACCTGATGCACAATGCAGGCCCGACCATTCGGAGTGGACAAGCGGAGAGTGTGGCTACTGACCCTTAGGGGCCGGGACACCACTACACCAATGCTGCGGCGGTAACACTTTTCCGTCGTACGCAGAAGTGCGTCAGCTCTCATCTTGAGAATCAAAGCGTCCGATAAGGCCATGAGCCAGGTGCGGACGTTAAAGATCCTCTTGTCTTGTTGACGATGAGTAAATCGGGAAGCAAATGTACCAGCACTAGGGTAAATCGTAAAATTTGATTGTCTGAATTACACGATTCTTCTATGAAATAAATTACGAATGTTCAACTTTCTATTATTGCCAAAAATAGATTTTTTTAAAATTGAAAAAGCTGCTGAAGCAGAGAGTGTTTGCATCATAGGGCTGCTGGAGCAGAGAATTTTTGGAGCGTAGGGCTGTTGAAGTAAAGAGCGGTGAGAAGGCTGGAGGGGCAAGCCACTAGTCAAGACTTCTCCAATTTACTGAGTGGTGTTAAAGAAAAAAATTCAAAATGCAGAAGAGTCGGTATGGAATGGAGAGGACATAGTAGCTCTATTTTCCTGGGTGGTTCATCGCTCATTCAGTGTATTGAGATAACTCTTTTCAACCGCTCGCAAAAGGAGCCCCTTCACTAATTTTAGGTCCGAAAATTATTGATAAACGAGCTTAGATATCCTCTCTTTACAGATTCTATTAATGCCAATGACCAAAATCCTCTTAGGATTCCAACTTTTGTCTTACTTGCTCATACGCCTTTTGAGTCTTTTCGTACCAAAGCCTGTAAGTCGATTTTTGGAGGTTTTTGATTAGCACTGGCTTTGCTTGATGTTTTTATTTTTACTTGAATGGTAATAGTTGTTAGTCTACGCCACAAAAGTGATAGAGTTGGCTTCCATTTTGAAAAGGAGATCCTTCTTTAAGCTAATATACTGTTCTGGTAACTGCTGCTTTCATTTATTCCCATAGTAATTTTTTTTTACTGTTTACTTTCTCTTGTTTTCTTCAAAAAGTATTGTTTAGCTCAGGACATACCTTGAACCTAACAATATACGGTTCATACTCGCATAACTTAAGATACTGGTTGATAATACTAGGACCTCTGAACCTGATTGCCTTGAAGTTTCATCAAGTCTTCAATACATGTTTCCTTTGAGTTGGAAAATACGGCAATGCTAGCAACAAATACATCAACTGTGCCACCTAAGCTTTTTACTTGATCCATCAAGGTACCAATATATTTTATTTCTTACCCCGGTTTTGGTTCTCAAGGTTCAATATGCGTATGGCACGATTTGACTGTTTCATTTTTTGACACAAATTTATAAATTTTCTTAACTTAAGTTGGTCCAACGGTTTTCTTCGAGCACTTACTGAGGTCATCGCTTGGATGAGATGTTTCCTTATGACTATATCGCAAAAGATCTGAGCATATAATTCTAGTACCAACAAATAACAGGCCACTGTACCTTTTTTCAGGATCCATTAATGTGCCACCATATTTTCTTTCTTTTTAAGCTAATTTCTATTATATTTTACTATCGAAGTTAGCCGTGAGGTTTTCTTTAACCTGAAATGCCTGCCACATGTCATCCTTTTTATCCAAGAATATGGATTGTACGACTGCATTGGGGCCGATTTGCTTTTTACAACCTTCAGTGATTCCTCCCCGGTTATATTGAGCTTAATTATATAAATAAATTAATTTAATTAATATAATATGGTTACGACACCCTGTGTAATTTTTACTTGTTCTCATGGTGATTCATCAAGTGCAAAGCTTTGTTTTTCTATTTTGTCCAGTGATTTAGGTACAAATTTTTTTTATAATCAGAATGTAAGGTAAAACATAGGTCTTTTATTCTACATTTGTGACATTTATTTTTGGTTTATTAGCCTGTTATGCTGCCTTTTGCTATTCTGTAATATTGTTATTTGAAATTTGACGATATAAGCGAATAGGAAAGTTAAATGCTAAAATATTCTATGATAAGGCAAAGTGGCAAATTTGATTTTTTAAACTGAATTTTTTTTTTTGAGTATATAAAGAGAAAAGATTTATTCTTTTCTTATCTAACTATTGATAGGAGTACCAAGGTCCGAAGAATCGTGCACTCGCCAAATTATTCTTCGACCTCCATTTGAATTTACCAAGGGCGACGTTCAGTTTTTCTTTTTTTATCCTCTTACAAAGAATTGGATAAACGATACAAACTCACGGAGAGGATTTCGCGTAATTGCACTTCCTCTGGCGGCAATGAACTTAAGCCCAGGGACTTTGCCGCTGAAAAGTACTAAAAAGTATTCAAGAGACAAAGCCAAAAAAAGAGCAAAACAACAATTTCTTTCGTCCAAGGATTTCGGTTTGTAAAACCTTTGTCGGAATACGTTTCATTTAGTTATGACAGTCAGAAAAAAGCGTTTCAGACAGATAAACGAGGCAAAAACAACGGTTGCGACATACGTTCGTGTCTGATGGCCGAAGAGCCAGGTCAGCCGAGAGGTCAGCGAATGACTCGAACCACTTAGGTCTGCAACGTTCCGATTTTCCTTATCATAACGTATCCAGAATGGAAATAAATTTGTCACGAAAATTTCCATTCGGAGACTTAATTCCGTTTCAATTAATCCTTGGTTTGGTTACACGACCCACAGCATTTTAGATTACAAAAATTGAAGCGTTTAATCGGCAGAATTGGAAAAATCCTTGGCTCCAGCTTTAAAACTTTCAATGCACCCTCTTGATCATCGAGACCGTGCATTATGAAGGTATTGCATGCCGGTGGCTGACCTGGATATTATTGAATAGTCCTGAAAGGTCAACGCAGTTCCAGAGGAGGCTGTGGCTAATATTAGCGGTGGACTCTGTCAGATAATAACAAGGTTGGATGGAAATTCAAGGGCGGTTCGTTCGCCACCAAAAATCAATTGCGTCAACCTGCCTTGACACTCCATATAATAGATAAAAATTTCATTCTTCTTAATGATAATAGGGGTAAAATAAATTTATAAACGTTTTCTGTCAGAAATAAAACTAAAATGTATGCATTTAAATTTAAAAAAAGCTTTGGTGACTGATTTATCCTTTAGGAACAAATAATGAACGTCAAGCAGGTGAATAGATCAAGTAATCGTTAAGCTTAATCAATACTAATTATTGTAATTTAATAAATTCAAATCAATAAATACTACTCATCTTAATGATGGTTCAAAGGAAGAAAATTTTCATGAAGTCGAAAATATTTTTCATATCAACTTGAACTTAATGGGCCTTTCCCGCCTGTCACTTAGGATGGAGACCAAGGAACGGCGGCGACAGTGAAGATTATTTTAGAAAAGTGTGAACGACTATCACCGCAAAAAATATTGATTTACAATTATTTTAATAATTAATTATTTAATTCAGAAATCGTGAGATGCGGTCTGGTGTGATGTAGGTTTCAGAAAAACATTTTCTTTATCGTGCCAACGTTTCGACCTTTATTGAGATCATCTTCACGGCCTGGGATTTATAAACATTGTTTACATTTAACAAAAACATGTAGGATGTGGAAAAAAGTGAATTTATACAATGCAAAAAATATTTTTTTTATATTCAATCAAAGTATTTCTAATCACCACACATTAATTTTTAACTTACCAGGGGAGGATATAAGTTTGATTAATCAAAAATATCGGAATCATGTCTGATTTTTCTTGCCACAAACCATAGGAGCAAAGAAAACAAACATTTTATGAAATTTAAATTTATTTTTTGTTAATTTTTTTTTGTATTTCATCAGCAGATAATTTTATTGTTTTTTTAATGTAATTAAACCAGAAAGCTTCAAATAAAGAAATTCAAAAAATATTGTTTTTAGCACAATTTGGATTTGTTTCAAGCATAGTAAAGATGACAAAAACAAATATACAATCCTCCATCGTAGAATGGATCCAAACAAAAAATGAGAAATGGATAAACTTTAGCGGCGCTAGACATGGTAAACTTATGATGAAACAACCCTCACCAATACTGGCAAAATCACTGCCCCAACTGGAAAGGGCTAAACTCGGGGGAGTGGTAGGACTACTAACCGGTCACGGGCATCTACACAACATGGGCATATACAACGATGATCCCATCTGCAGATTACGTAATGAGGAGAAGGATACAGCCACCCATATCATCTTCGAATGCGAAGGAACAGCTGAATGGAGATTCAACCTAACATACAAAAAAACTCAGGCAATCAAATTGTAGCAGCGACACTCCATGGCCTGATACTTCAAGGAGAAGGATAGAGTCTATTGCGCTGAACTAAGGAACTAGAAAGGTACAATAAGCCCGGTTGCTGCAGTGCCTGGGCAGCACAAACCCCGATTCCTAGTATCCTTATCACCATACCATACCATCACCGCAAAGGATTCGGTCCATACTAGCGGGATATCTGAAATATTAAAGCACAAAAATAATTATAAACATAAGCTCGTTAGTTATCTAAAAATCGACAACCTCCAGTTTATCTCTTTTACTGGTAGGAATGTATGTATTTCCGTGATTCAGAGAGGTCCGCGGCGGATCATAGAATAGCTTACAGACCTGCCAAACTACTTCGATTAAAATTTTTATCTGTACATACTATTTCAAACACTATCTGTAAGTACAATTAATTAAGATTTTAGTTGAGATGAAAAAAAGTTAATAGCACGAGAGGGATTCGAACCCACGACCTTCGGCTAGATACACCACTGCTCTACCACCTGAGCTATCGTGACCTCGATCCACTCGGACATCAACTCTCCATCTCAACCCAAATGGCCCCCAACCAAAAATGGCAAAAGGAGGGAAAACTCATAAGGTGGGGTTGAGATGGGGGAGTTGATGTCCGAGTGGATCGAGGTCACGATAGCTCAGGTGGTAGAGCAGAGGCGTATCTAGCCGAAGGTCGTGGGTTCGAATCCCTCTCGTGCCATTAACTTTTTTTCATCTCAACTAAAATCTTAATTAATTGTAAAGTATTAATTGGTCAAGCGGACCACGAAATTAGTGAATTAACTATCTGTAAGCGTGATTGATTAAATGTGGTCGAATAGACACAGACCTAGTAGATGATGGGTCGTGGGGCGAGATGCCGAAACGCGTTTAAATAACTCAAACAAAAAACCCGCGAGTGGCGACAGACCCAGTAGTGCCACATGAGACACAGACCTGGTGAATTAGTTAGGTTAGGTTAGAATGGCATGTTTTTACTCTCTCTCTCCCACACTCTCGCTCACTTACTTTTTCTTTCTCTTCTGAGGTTCTGTAGGGAGCATATTTTTTGGACAAGTTGGTGTGGAGGTTCGATACGTAGCATTGACATCTGCAGTGACTGAATACTTTTGATGTGGACCATTTGGTCAAGGCCCACTGTTCTGGTCTAGCAGGAGGCGAAATAACATCCTACAATTTAACAGTATGTTGTTAGTGAATGTTTTGATCGTTTCAATAGTCTGCGTATAATACAGTTGCAACCCCTCTGTAGCAATGGAAGTCACACCATCAATGAGTATCTCGGAATAAAAAGAAAAAGAAGGAACAGTGGAACCACTCATTGGAGAGAACTTACTAACAAATTTTGGAACGAAGGAAGTAACAGAATGTATCAAGAGAAGCAGGATAAAACTGCGAATCCTAACAGGATTCTCAACAGGACACGGCAAACTAAATGAACAGTCAAAGAAGATAGGCATAACCCAACATGGCACGTGCAGTTTCTGCAAAAATGCAGAGGAGACACCACCACACCTTACCACTGAAACCGGGCCTATAAGCACAGAACGGGGGATACAATAGCTCTTAAAAGGTGCAGCATAAAATACACCCTGATTAATCATCAACATCTACGTTTGCAACTTATGTTCCTGTCTTTTCTAGAGTGGTGCTTCCATATAGCTTTACCGTATCTGGGGTCGGGAGAGGTTCAAATTTTTCCAGGAGCTTTTTTGTTTTGTGATGACCCAGAGAAGGGCACCGAATGAAGTACCGACCCCTCAGTAGTGAGAAAATGGATAAAGTGCCAAAAACAATGGAGGTCTCTTGGTTTAGGCTCGTGAATAACTGAACTTTTATTTACTTTTGTGATCGGAGGACACCGAGCACTTCGAGAGATGAGGAGACAGACCAACCCGCTGCACCTGGCCCCAAGACATGAAGAAAGGCTTTTTCTTTCTCCTCCCACAACCGAATCTCTCTATATCTACATAATAATATCTAGTAATAATAAATACGTTGCAAATACATCTTGGTTCACAACTCCTGGAAGGAATATTTAGATTTTTGTTTGTCCAGAGAATGAATCCCACTTTTTTTTTTACTAAGATACTAGTTGGTAGGATCCCTATGCCAAAAATTCATTCCGGATAGCTAAGTAGCAGCTTCTTTTCTTGAGGGGCATTTTTTGTCTTTTTTTAATTTACTCATTCCTTTGGGGGCCAGTGAAGTGTCACCTTGTATTGCGAACCTAATCAGTTCAATTTGTGTTTGCAGTTCAACACCACGAGCTTATGATATTAGAGTTTAATAGTTTATTGGAATCTAGGGAACTTTAATAAAAGTTAATCTTTATGTAAGGTGTTGGTTGAGATAAAAACGCCATTGTCATGAGCGGGATTCGAACCCACGACCTTCGGATAAATACGCCGCTGCTCTACCACTTGAGCTATCGTGACCTCAATCCACTGGGACACTAACTTCCCACCTCAACCCCACCTTTGGAATTTTCCCTCCTTTTTGCCATTGAGCGGCGGCGTATTTAGCCGAAGGTCGTGGGTTAGAATCCCGCCCATGATACTGACTTTTTTATCTCAACCAACACCTTACATAAAGATTAATTAATTAAAAGATGTTATTTGGACAATCGGACGACAAAATCTAATGAATTTAATAAAAGTCATGCATTCGTTTTATGCTCCTAGTTTTGAATTCATGGATTTCTGTTTGTATGAGACTCATATAATTACTCGTCCGCTCTGAACATTTCGTTCTGAGGTCGTACACTTAGTTCGTCTTACTTAGCTCAGGATTTTTCTTTTTCTCACTTTTTTAGTACTTAGATTTTTCGGAATGTTTGTTTCAATGCAACTATCCTGTTCCTGCCATGATTATTGAATATTTTACAATTAATTAAGGTTTTTAGTTGAGATGAAAAAAAGTTAATGGCACGAGAGGGATTCGAACCCACGACCTTCGGCTAGATACGCCGCTGCTCTACCACCTGAGCTATCGTGACCTCGATCCACTCGGACATCAACTCCCCATCTCAACCCCACCTTATGAGTTTTCCCTCCTTTTGCCATTTTTCAAATGTCGTGTAATCGGTTTGGATTCTCGACGACAATTGTCAGGTGGTAGAGCAGCGGCGTATCTAGCCGAAGGTCGTGGGTTCGAATCCCTCTCGTGCCATTAATTTGTTTCATCTCAACTAAAAACCTTAATTAATTGTAAAGTATTAATTGGTCAAGCGGACCACGAAAATAGTGAATTATTTAATATCCTACATTAGGATGTTCTTGTCTCTCCATTTAAGTTTGGATCCTTTTGATGGTCGAAGACAATTTGTCCTAATGAACAAGCTATGCGAAGTTTCTCATCGCTCCAATGGTACATAGTTCTATGGTGCATTATGTTTTTATTTTTTGATGTCGGTAACCGATCCCGGTTGTAAATTCCAAAAGTAACAAGTCAGGTTGATAATGAATTTAATTTATTGCTAATCGATTATTCGAGCTTGTGCAAATGAGTGAAAATGATTAATCATGACTATTGGTTAATTGTTAAAAAATTAAATGTCATAATCCTTTTTCTTTACACTACTAAGGTCTTGTCGGATTGACATTAGTAGTTCAAGGGCGCAGCAGGTGTACCAAAAAGAGTCAATGGATTTCGCCAGGGGCTAATAACAATTATAAACCAGTAATAATAACAGAACGACCCTCGGATGGCAAGGGTCGTGCGCCGTCATTTTTCAAATCCGCTGACCTTTCGATATTGTACGATTCTAATTAAGTTCCTACCTACACGAGTTATGTCATAGGTCTCTAACGCGCACGATTTCCAAAGAACCACCATTTCGATCGAAAAACACAACAGAAAATGATTTATAAAAATTTACCTTTTCTACTTTACTCTTTAAATATACTGAGGACATAGCATTTCTTCTTTTAGCCAAAGATAATCACGGATATTCATTTACTCGGGCTCTGAGTAACGTTCCCACTTAAACGAAAAAATAAATAATGGCTAATAGAGAAAAGACCTGCAATCTTTTATTTTGCTTTAATTCTCTCTCACTTTCGCTCTATTTTTCTGTTTTCCTCTCTTTCTTTTTTTCTATTTCTCTCTCTCTCTCTCTCTCTCTCTCTCTCTCTCTCTCTCTCTCTCTCTCTCTCTCTCTCTCTCT